>NC_142947.1:16256089-16301089 GCF_046866305.1 Octopus bimaculoides
AACTGACCCAGACAACGTGGCATCGGAACCAGACGTCGTAAAAAGCAACCCAGAAATCTTAGAAAGCTACCCAGACATCGCAAAAATCGACGCAGACATCAAAGAAACCGACAGAGACATTACAGAAACCAACCGAGATATCGTAAAAAAAAAAAACGACCGAGACATCGTAGAAACAGACGGAGAAATCATAGAAACCGACCAAGACTTCGTTGAAACCGACCGAGTCATCGTAGAAATCCAACCCGACATCTTAGAATCGTTTCATCACACAGTAGAAACCAACCGAAAATTACCAACCAATTATAGTAAAAAAGAAAATGTTTTACCGTTTCTCTCTCATTTTCTTTCTCTCTCACTTTCTCTCTTTCTTTTCCTCTCTATTTCTCCCTTTCTGCCTCTCTCCCTCTCCCTTTTGTTGGCGTCTTTTATACTCTTTCGCTCTAGCACTTCTTCATCTACCTTTCTCTCTTTCACTTCATTTTACCTTTTCCCTCTCTCTTTCCTCTCCCGCGTTCTTAGTCGCCGTCGTTTTCTTAATCACAACACTTCCCCTCATTCTTTATCTTCCTTTCCCCGCTTTACTTCTACGTAGTTGTGTGTGTGTGTGCGTGCGTGCGTGCGTGCGTGCGTGCGTGTGTGTGTGTGTTTGTGGTCTTTGCTTTCTCTCAGACTTTATGTCCTTCTATCTTTTCTATATGTTCTTCTTGCCTTTTCTCGAAGCAAAACAGAGCGCGAATGAGAGGGAGAGAGAGAGAGGAAAAGAGAAAGAAACAGCGAGTTAGAGAGAGAGAGAAAGAGAGAAAGAAAAGAGAGAAAGAAAAGAGAGAAAGAAAAGAGAGAAAGAGAGAGAGAGAGAGAGAGAGAGGGAGAGAGAGAGAGAGACAGACAGACAGACAGACAGAAGGAGAAAGAAAGGAACAAAGCTTAAACAATACCAACCTCACTCACTTCAAATTTCACTCCTTCTCTCATTCACACTTATATATATATATATATATATATATATATATATATATATATATATATATATATATATATACATGCATGTATGTTGTACTTTTACTCTCTGCCTTTGCTGTGTTCGACCATTTCGACTAAACTTCTTTGATTCAGACGTATCTTTTTGTAATGTTTCTGGTTGCTGGAAGCCTACGATCGTTTCTCGTTCTGCTTTATACTCGTCTTTCAAGATCATCGAAGTTGTTAGCTGTGATGATACTGACAATGGCTTCATACACTTCGACTAGTAAGTTCAGATTACGAAAAACGGTATTTTCTTCAGTTATAGCATTAAACCATTTCCTCTTAGATTCCATACTTTTATCGTCGCAAGACGCACTATACATCCATACACATACGCGCGCACACACAATCACACATACGTATATACATTCATACAAACATACACCTATATACAAATATATATATAATATATAACTTATATAATATATATGTATACATATATATACATATGCACACATGTATAATACATCCATATCTATTCTTCTAGCACATTAGCAGTCCACTTAGTGGCCTCCTTTATATATACTCATATATATTTTTATATAAACACACACACACACACACACACACACACACACACACACACACACACACATATATATATATATATATATATATATATATATATATATATATATATAGGTATGTGGGTGGCGTGCATGTGCGTGTGTGTGTGTGTGTGTGTGTGTGTGTGTGTGTGTGCATGAATTATAACGTTGCTTGAAAGTATTGATTCAAACAAGAAACAAAATGTGCTGTCACTATGTATAGAAGAGTAAATATAGAATCATTACAGTTGACACATTTTTTTCCAATACTTCATATTGTTTTCGTCGAAGAAGCGTCCATTACTCACGAAGAATGTTTTTTGACTTTATATATTAACTGATTTAAGGCCAGTGTTGCGTGACATAGTGTTCTAAAATTGTGTATACTGAACCCTTACCAACCACATAGCTCCGGGTTCAGTCCCACTGCTTGGCACCTTGGGCAAATGTCTTCTACTATAGCCTCGGGCCGACCAAAGCCTTGTGAGTGGATCTGGTAGACGGAAACTCAAAGAAGCCCGTCGTATGTATATATATATATATATATATATATATATATATATATATATATATATATATATATATATATATATATATATATATGAGTGTGTGTGTGTGTGTGTGTGTGTGTGTGTGTGTGTGTGTGTGTGTGTGTGTGTGTGTGTGTGTTTGTCTCGCACCATCGCTTGACAACCGATGGTGGTGTGTTTACGTCCCCGAAACTTAACGGTTCAGTATAAAGACCGATAGAATAAGTACTAGGCTTACAAAGAATAAATCTTGTATTGTCCCGAATACATTGCTTCTATACCAAATTACATATAATACGCATTCCTGGAACTGATATGTAAACATTAAAGGTTTGAAGGTACGCAGTACTTCTTTATGCAAACACAATATGTATGAAGTATATTAAATATTTTTTTTTATATAAGTCACTACCACGTTCTGCTGCGACAGCAGTGCTTCTTACATTATGTTTGTTAAGGTTGTTTCTACAGATATCCTATTGAAACTATAGCCAGCATTGATTTTAACTACAATGTTTCGTATCGAGACGTCTCAGATCCCATTGCTTGTTTACATCTGATGTCCCGATACGAAACGTCGTAGCAAAAATCTGTGCTGGCTGTAAGTTCTCTAGATTATCTGTAGAAACAACCTTAACAAAAATGATATTTGAGTTACTTGAAGAAATCTACCGCTCAATTTGTTGTTTTGTTTTTTTGGGCGAGGGTGGGGGGGGTGGGGCTTTGCGAAGCGGGTGTTTTCAGTGTGGCTAAGATGCACTTCGTTATTTTGAATCTATATAAGTGTGCATGTACAAGTATGTATGCGTGTGTGTGTGTGTGTGTGTGTGTGTGTGTGTGTGTGTGTGAGAGAGAGAGAGAGAGAGAGAGAGAGAGAGAGAGAGAGAGAAAGCGTGTGTGTATGTATGTGTGTGTGTGTGGCTTGGTTAGTGAGAAAAAAAAGAATAAACAGAAAACGTAGTGTCGTTACCCTATAAATGACGGCAGTATTACACATGTAACAATAAATATTAAAAGCTAACTACAAAAAAGTATTTTATTGCTCCTCTTTTTCCTCCTTCTCATCTTTCTTCTTCTTCTTCTTCTTCTTCGTCTTCTTCTTCTTCTTCCAAGTTCTATAACTTCACTTATATATTTTTGTGACATCTATCGCTGATTTATGTTTTTTTTCTTCTTTCTATATAGTTGTTGAGATTGTAGATATATCACCTTCTAGTGTCATTAATTTTAGACAAACTACTGCAATAGTTATAACATGTCGATATAATGTGAAAAATCTTAGTGAGTTTCGTCTGACGCAAAACTTCAGCGAAGTCGTTGTCAAAATTGAATATAACAAGGCTGAAAACGTTTATAAGGAAACAATCCAGAGGAATGGTTTCAACTGTGGTCCTATTCATGGTGATAAAGGTGACATTATCTGCTGGAAATTAAATCCCAATTGCGAGGATGCGACATCCTATACATGTAGTTCAGCTAAGGAATCTTCAAAGCCTAAGATTTTAAAAGGTAAGTTTTTACAGTCCTTATTTTTTCGAAAAATTATTCAGCTCCATTGTCATTAATTTTATTTCTATTGCATGTTTCTTATATCTTTATTTCCCACAAGGGGCTAAACATAGAGGGGACAAACAAGGACAGACAAACGGATTAAGTCGATTATATCGACCCCAGTGCGTAACTGGTACTTAATTTATCGACCCCGAAAGGATGAAAGGCAAAGTCGACCTCGTCGGAATTTGAACTCAGAACGTAACGGCAGACGAAATACCGCTAAGCATTTCACCTGGCGTGCTAATGTTTCTGCCAGCTCGCCGCCTTAACTTAAAGTTCTATTGCACGTTTCTATTGCACGATCGAACACAGATTTACAGCCTTTGATACGTTTAATTAGCATTGCAGGAGTTGCATTCTCAGTAAGTTCAACATTTCTTTAGCCATTTTGTTAAAACAGTGTGAGATTGTTTTGGTGTAACATTTCAGATATAATCACACCAATGATCATTTCCATAATGTTGTTAACATATCTCACATTTCTATTCTTACTGTTTGCTAAATCAATATTCATAATACCTTGGTCTTGCAAAGCATGTTTCATCTCAGTTGATATGAATTTATAGTATTTGTCGGACTCGTCTCATCAATCCTCTTGCTTGTCATTCTAGCACACCTTAACATAGTCATCTAAGTTGCTACAGATTGTCTCTCTTTTGTCACTACTCTCTTTACTCTTTTACTTGTTTCAGTCATTTGACTGCGGCCATGCTGGAGCACCGCCTTTAGTCGAGCAAATCGACCCCAGGACTTATTCTTTGTAAACCTAGCACTTATTCTATCGGTCTCTTTTGCCGAACCGCTAAGTTACGGGGACATAAACACTAGGGGGGAAAACACTGACACACAAACACACATATATATACATACATATATACGATGGGCTTCTTTCAGTTTCCGTCTACCAAATCCACTCACAAGGCTTTGGTCGGCCCGAGGCTATAGTAGAAGACACTTGCCCAAGGTGCCACGCAGTGGGAATGAACGCGGAACCATGTGGTTGGTAAGCAAGCTACTTACCACATATCCACTCCTGCGTCTACTTATTCATTTTCAATTGAATATATTTTTGTTTGCTTAAAAATTGGAATTTTGGAAACAAAAAGTTGTTTCTTTTACAACCGCGATTTCTGTTTTTGTTTACGTGAAATTATATTAAAAGAATTCAAGAGATTTGGCTGTTACATCTAGCATTTGGAGAAACCTTCTAGGCTCAACTTCACGCGCTGGTTGAAAATCATATAAAAGAATATCTGGGGTCGATATATTCGACTAAAATATCTTCGAGGCAGTACCCCAACATGGCCGCAGTCTACTGGTTTAACAAGTACAAAGGAAAATAAAACACGAAATATATCACAGAGGTGGTTTTGACCAAGCTTAAAAAAATTCTGGGTTTCATACAGTCGTCTAACAATTTTTCAAGGTGGTCCCCTAACATGGTCGCAGTCTAATAACTGCAACAAGTAAGAAGGAAAACGAATTTCTGCGGTCGATACGCACAACTAAAAATTATTCAAGGTGCTGCCCCAGCATGGCTACAGTCTAATGACTGAGACAAAGAAAAGCGAGGGAAAAAAACGAGAAATAACCGAAAAATATAACCAATGTTCATTTTCACACTTCAACTATAGGGATTTTGACTGAGGGGATTTTGTTGGACAGGGTTTTGTCCTAGGTGGGGGGTTGTCCTAGCGGGGTTTGATCTTACACTCCCAATTTACATATTTCTATTCGTTTTCTTTTCAGTGAAACCTTACATGCATAGTCTGAGAGTTGTTAACCCACCAATTAAAGCGAACAAGATATCGATCTTCAGATGTACAGCATATGTCGGTTCACCTTTTGGTAATACTGACTTTGTATGGCTTGAAAAAAGACATCGTGGTATAAATATACATGTGAATCAAGTATATATTCTACAACGTGACACGTGTTCAATTCCAGCAGTGTCACTTTATAATTACACTGTAAAAGAGAGAGACATTGGCAGTACAAGCATCTCATGTCTTGTCGAAGATGTATCAATCACTAAAATACTCGACCCAGCAGGTAAAGAAGTTTGTTTTTTTTTGTTGTTGTGTTACCCTCGTTATCGCTTTAACATATTCTTGTTCTTTTACATCTATTAAGCACTGATGCCGCATCTCCTGAAACGATATTTCTGGTTAAATTATACCTTTCAATGAGTTTGTACATCCACGAACGGTTACCTTGACAAGTATATTTATCCTTGACACGTATATCATTACGATCAACCAAGTTTAGGTATTTGCCTTTTACGATTATAGATACATTTAGCTGACATAAAAAGCTGCTACCTGTAAGAGCCCTGCACTACCAAATGCACTTCATATACCATGGACTGAATAAAATGCTCCTGAACGCGGGAATTGTAGTGGAAAGGTCCCATACAAGTACGGAAAAGCGGACTTACCCTTTATAAATACATACATACACCACTCGCACACGTATGCACGTATATACACACACACACACACACACATACACAACGACTTTCACTAAAACTCGCAACATAAACAATTCAACCGGTTCCCGCAAATTGAGAAAATGAGAATACTTCACGAGAATGCTTCAGTTTGTCTGACTGACATACAATAGGTACTATAGCTCATATTCCACAGTTGATGAACTAGCGGGAGGAAAATATAACGTGGCAAATAAACACAAAAATAAATAAATATGACTTCTACAAAGAAAAACTTTCCAATACAAGTCTTAAAGATTTATATAAAACAAAGCAAAAAAAAAATATTGATTGAATTTCAGTTGAGGATCGAATTTTGATCATACTTTTCGATTGTAGCCATGGTCATATATATACACATTTTGATTTGATTCCGCTTTCCAATTTGGAAAAAGATCCTTGAAAACTAAGATCGAACATTAAATACAGTAATCCTTCGCCATATCGCGTTACACCTATCGCGCACTCAGTACATCCTGTATTATTCTGGCTAATATTTGTCAATTTATATCGAGGCTCCTCAGTATATCGCAAGTTTCTGCGGTCGATAGGTATTTTAATTTTTTTTAGATTTTAATTATTTCCGTGGGAGGTTCTGGAACGTAACACTCATGATAGACGAGGGATTACTGTATTATGTTTCTATTTACCATTTTGTTTTCTTTTTTTTTTTTATCTCCAGGAAATGATTGGAATCATTTCGGACAAACAGATAATGCAGGTATTTTTTATCTTTTAACACTTTCTGCTTTCATTTATTGGACTGTGGCTGTGCTAGGTCATATTCTTAAATGGTTTTCGTCGAACAAATTGACACCAGAACTTATTGTATCGTTCTCTATTGCCGAACAGATAAGTTACGGGTACGGAAACAAACCAATATTGGTTCTCAATTGGTGGTGGGGAAGAAATACTAAGACACATACAGATGTGCATACATACATACATACATACATACATGCATACATACATACATACATACATATATACATACATACACACGCTCTCTCTTTCTTTCTCTCTCTCTCTCTCTCTCTCTCTCTCTCACGCACACACACACACACATACACACATAACACAGACGTATACACAGAGTGCAGTGAATATATTATCGTCTAAATTATACAAAAATGAAAATAACACTGACATCTCATTTTAACAGAGGTTACCTCTTCCCAGTTCTTGTCTATTAAAATTACATAAAAATATCTTGAAATACTAAAGAGTAAATTTATTCTACACCTCTTTAGTATCGTTATAATCCGGCTAATTGCTGACGTCATTTGAACTTTTTCATCTCTATTATTGTCTCACACCACACAGTTTCTCGACACAGCCATCACCATTCACAAATGTAATCATTAAATCAGCCCCCTCTTGGACGCTAGTCTTCCAACTACGTACCAACTTTCATGTATACCATGATAGTTGACCAACGTCTCTGCAACATTCGACAGGCGATATGAAGGAGTGATTTCCAGGCAATTAAAAATTTCAGGAGCTGCCATTTTCATTCCAATTTTTCCAAATCGTGCAGCCTCATTGCAGTGATGAAACGACTCTGAGAGTTCAGAAGTTTGAATGGTTGTTCAAATGATTAGTTATGCCATCGATTAGTTGATTGGTTAATGGATTAACTAGTTCACTAAGAATAAAAATAAGTGAAATATCCAGGTGTTTACAGACGCAAAAATTAACGAAAGGAACGCATTGGACTTAGGGATTGGTAACTGAATATATAGGCCCATGCCATCCAGTAGCGACTTGAGGAGCTGGATAGAGAGGCCTGTTAAATTGCTCAGGGGTTGGTTTGGTCTAATCTTCCAGATAGACAAGAACTGGGAAGATGTAACCTCATGTAATTTCGCTTGCCTGTCGTGCCTTGCTCCACTTCATGGCTGACAACAGTAAAAAGCTTGCTGTTTAGCTTTCTGTGGAGGGAACGTGTTCCGCTTTTCACATGGTATGTTTAATAGTTATATACACTGCATAGAGTACAGCGCATGCTGTGACTAACTATGCGCTGATATGCACTGAGGATACGACAGCTCGAGCATTTGTTTGACAGTGAGCAATTATGGATGCCGTTTGCTAGATTTCCAAAGCATGTCTCTTTGATAGTTTTACTGTCTTGGATCAAGCCTAGACCGAGGCAGGGTGCCTGGCTTCTACTGCGTCATCGGGCGCTCACAGCCCTCTATTAGCCGGGTAATGTGGTATATGTGTTGAAGCAAGATATTCTATGGAAAATTAGTGTTTAGTCAAAGCGACAAAGGCCTCAAGGAAACTCAGGGTGCCGATAAAGACCAACTGGCTTTTCATTCTCAAATGTCTTTCGAGCTAGGTTCCATGGATAATCTATAGAAATCTCTTGCCTAGCAGCAGTGCAAAAGAATATCATTGGCGAATACTGCCAACCGCGATTGTCCTAGATGCTCACTGTGTGATGAAACTGTTCTGCATGCACTCGCACAATGCTTGAGCATCGATGATTTTTGGAGTAATACTAGGGTCGATACTGGAATCGATTTTCTCCCCACCCACTAATATTTCTGGTCTTACACCAAACTTTTTCTGTTTATTGCAGATAAATTGTGTGAAGCAAATATTACTAAACTTTTAGCACTTGCTGCACTCCTGCTTTTCCTTGGCAAACATCGTTAAGGATTTCGAGGAAAAAACAAAACAGAACAGAAACAACCTGGTTAGCTTTATATGTTTCATTTTCCTTTCCGTAATTTTGTTATCCTTGTATAAAATATGATTGATTTTGTTTGTTCTCACTGCCTTCCTTTTTCTTTTAATCTCATCGTTGACGTCATCATCTTTCTTTAATGTTTAGATTAGCATTCACCAAGCAAAAGCATTTGATCAATGAGACGAAGATCATCTCAACTGGTTCTCTTTTACTTATTTCATGCAATGGACTGCGGCCATGCTTGGTCACCACCTTGAAATGTCGAACAAATAAATCGCACTACTTATTTCAAGTCTGGTACTTATTCTATCGCCCACTTTTGCCAAACCGCTATGTTATGGGGACGTATACAAGAAACACGTGTTGTCATGCGCTGACTGGAGTCACACACGTACATACATACATACATACATACATACATACATACATACATACATACATGCATGCATGCTCATCTACCTACTTAGCTACCTACCTACCTACCTACATACATACATACATACATACATACATGCATGCATGCTCATCTACCTACTTAGCTACCTACTTACCCACCTACCTACCTACCTACCTACCTACCTACCTACCTACCTACATACATACATACATACATACATACATACATGCGTACATACAAACATACATAAAGCTAATGATCTGGGAAAAGGAGAAGGAGGCGAGCTGGTAAAATCGTTAGAACACCGAACAAAAAGCTTAGCAGTATTTCGTCCACCGCCGAGGCTGACTTTGCCTTTCATCCTCTCGGGGTCGACTAAATAAGCACCAGTTGTGTACTGGCCCCTTCCCCCTAAATTTCAGGTCTTGTACCTATAATAGAACAGATCTATGAAAAGGAAAATACTGTGAAAAGGAGACCTATTGAAAAATCTTCAGTTGCTCTATCCCGGTTGCAAGGTTAGGTTTATGCCTGTAATTATCAGGGCAATGGGATATGTAACACACTACCTAAATTATCACTCTTCAGGAATTAGGCTTCTCAAAATCAGAAAGGAGAAAGCTGATTCAAAGTCTACGAATCCAATCATGTCTAGATATGCAAGAATATGCATGAGAAGTCGTACATAAAACAAAACATACAAATCTGCACCTATACATACATGCATACATACATACATACATACATACATACATACATACATACATACATACATACGTACGTACGTACGTACGTACATACATGCATACAAAAATACCCTGTCGTTGATGTAGAGATTCCAAAGAAGGAGTCTTGGATCTAGATTAGAAACCGGCTTTTTCTTTATTGGCAAGAAATCTTAAAATAATATTGAATAATGACATATATATACATACGTGGTCTGTCCAATAAGTATCGGGGCTGTTGCCATAGTAACAAAGCTAAACCACGCAGAGTGAAGCTGCTTGATTCACCTTGAACTCCGCTTTGCATGCGCACTAAGTTTTACCGTTCTAGCTCATTTGTCCTGTGTACAGTAGTGGTTCGAAGAAAGGTGTATAGCGTGTGATCGTCGCATTGCCCATGATAGAGAAAGTTGAGCAGAGAATCTGCATCAAATTTTGCCAAAATCTTGGCGATACTTGCCCAGAGGCCTATGCAAAGTTTTCAAAAGATTTTCATCGTTCTCGATACAGTCAAGAAGATCTTGTGCAACTGAAACCCGAGTGTCATTTTGGTCAGCTGTAAACAGTTCTGGCAAAACCTTGGCAGACACGCGTCTCATACCCAAATCTTCTGTGATAATGAACTGAACTGAACCGTAACTAGTCTGCACATCCTCTGAAACCCACGGATGGTGATTCGACGATTTCCCCTTACAGCTGCACGCACATCTGCGATGTTTTTCTTAGTTCTGCTAGTTTCGGGTCTCTCAGATCGTTCGTCAATATCGACATATTTTCGGCCATCTTGGAAACGTCTGAACCACTCGGACACTTGTCTATGGCTCATAAACTCCTCTATATACACTTTTTTGCAACTTAGCGTAGGCCTCTGAGCATGTATCGCTATTACAACTTTATCTGTCATGGTCAATGCGACGATCACACGCTACACGCCTTCCTTCCAAGCACTGCTTTAAACAGCGGAAGTCAGCTAGAACATTAAAACTTATTGTGTATGCACAGCAGAGTTCAAGGTCAATCTTAGCCAAGTGGCTTGACTTTGTGTGTTGTAGCTTCGTTACTATGGAAACAGTCCGGATAAGTATTGATCAGACCTCGTACATACATATATAGTATCTTTCTACATTGGCAACGGTTTCTTTTTCATAGGATATTGTCTGATGAACCCCTTCAGCGAAACTTCCAAGTCACAGTTAAGTCACATTTTCCTGGAAATAAATATTCAACACCACACTATGTATTGAGTGCTTTCTCTATTTACTGCTCGTTGAATTCTGATATTGAAAACATATATAAATGTGTGTGTGTATGTGTGAACACGTATGTGTACCTATGCTCTCGTACACATGCTTCTAAATAGATATAACAAAACAAATTTTCACCTGGAAGTACATAGAGTCTATCTTGTTTTCCCAACTAGAATCTGCTTTCTACAAGGAAGGATAAGTATATATAAGAACGACACACACTTTTCTATTGATAGGTGTAGTGTAGCGATACTAGAAAGGTATAGGAAAATGTTTAAATTCTTTGGAAATTTTGGTCTATCAATCCCAATGGGAACAGATTGCAGATCAGCTAATTTTCTAGATCTATCAGCCTGAAATACAGGATTATATGCACTTCACCATAATCCAAACGAGACTCTTAGGAATGTGAACACTTTCTCACACCATCCCTGTGCAATTATAAACACTACTAGCAGAGATACCCGGCGTTGCTTGGGATTAAAATGGCATAGTTGTTTTTTTAAATATATATAAATTACTTTTATATATAAATTATTGCTTGTTGTGTTCAGAGGAGTCAGCTTCGGCACAGGCAGTTAATGCAGATCTCATCAATACCTTATGATAGAGCAGAAGTTGTTGACATGGAAAACGTGTTATGCAAGACTGCTTTACTGAAGCTAATGAAACATGTGAAAACTAAACCATAAACGGAGTTAGTTGACTCCATTCTTTAATGCTCTTATGTTATGTGTGCGTGGGATGTGTTTGTATATGTATTCATGTATATAATGTGTCTGTATGTAAGTATGCATATATATATATATATATATATATATATATATATATATATATATATATATATATAAAATATATAGTTTTAGGGAAAATAATTTTAATTTTTTATAAATTGATTTTAATTGAGTTTTTTACCTGTAATTTGGGATTTTGTCCCTAATATTATATATATATATATATATATATATATATATATATATATATGATGCATGTATGTATGTATGTATGTATGTATGCACGTATGTATGTATGTATGTATGTATGTGTGTATGTATGAATATATATTGTGCTTGTATACCCCAAATAATGCATTGTAGCTCAATTGTTTGAACATGGTGTACGCAAGATCGGACGGTCAACAGGAAAGGGGAATGCTGGTAGATGGCTGAGTGTAATGACATTTGTCAGATTCAGCCTCGATAGCTCATTCAGCAACAATAGCTCATACAGATAACTCTGCTCGGTTACCGAATACAACTGTGGCAGGAAAGAAGCTGAGAACTTTCAAGAAGCAGTACAAAGCATCCAGTGAAGAGGAACAGTAACCTGCTAAGCAGAGTTAGGAAACATTCTGAGGAAGAAACTGATAACTTGTCGCTAAGCACAATGTCATAGAATTCGAAGACAAAGGAGCCAAAGAACGTACAGTGTTCATTCCCAACCTGTTCTGCTTCACCAGTAAGTTACTTGGAGATATGTGTAGCAGCAATCCTGAATGCTCACCGGGTCGGTTAGACACCACTTTTTCCCAACTGCCTGGGTGACCCTGCGGGAGCCTGGACAAGATATAACCCTAATAAACCTATCACCTCTCCCTTCCCTAACAACTCACTTTGACGTGAATCAACTGAGTTGGAGAAAATACCGGGAAGTTAAGGCAGTCTCCCCATTGAGGGGAGTGCCGTATCGAGTGCCGTATTGGAAAATCAATTAGGAAAAATACCAACTAACTGTATTAAAAAAAAAAGAAACTGTTTTTACCGTTTCTCTCCCTCTTCCTCTTTCCCTCTGCCTCTATCTTTTTCTCTCTTTCCCATGGAGTTTTTTTTATACTCTTTCATTCTAACATTTATTTGTCTTCTTATCTCCCTTTCTCACTTTCACTTTTATATTTCTGTCGTCGCTTTCCTCACACGCGTTCTTGGTGGCCGTTTTTTTCTTAATCACAATACTTCTTACTCATTCGCTTATTATATTGATACTCACTGTCGTCCTTTTCTCTCTTTGTTTGTATATGTGTAAACGTGTGTGTGTGTGTGTGTGTGTGTGTGTGTGTGTGTGCGTTTGTGTGTGTGTGTGTGTGTGTGTTTGTGTGTGTGTGTGCGTGTGTGTGTGTGTGTGCGCGTTTGTGTGTGTGTGCGTGCGTGTGTGTGTGTGTGTGTGTGTGTGTGTGTGTGTGTTTGGTTTTTACTTTGTCAAACTGTTTTCTATGTGTTCTACATGACTTCTCGAAGCACAAAATAAGTAACAGAGAGAAAGAAAGAAAGAAAGAAAGAAAAAAGAGAGAGAGAAGGGGAGAGAGAGCGAGAGAAGCAAACTATCAGATGAGATAATCTCAGCTTCAGTCAAACTTCAAGCTTCACTCCTCTCTCATTCACACTTACATATATGGCGCTTTCCTTTCCATTTTTGTTGTGTTTTATCATTTCGACTACACTTTGTATTAGACACATCTTTTCGTAATATTTATGGTGTCTGGGAGCCGACGATCATTTCTAATTCTTCCTTATACTGGTCTCTCTCTCAAGAACAACGATGTTGTTAGCTATGATGATACTGATGATGGCTTCTGACACTTTCGCCAGTAAGTTTAAACTAAGAAAAATATTATTTTCTTCAGTTTCAACGCTGTATCTGCCTGTTTTCAATTTAATGCTTTGATCGTCGCAAGACGCACTATATAAGTGCCTACATACATACATACATACATACATACATACAACCATACATACACACCTACATACATAGCATATATATATATATATATATATATATATATATATATATAAAATATAAAATATACATGTATATCTATATAACTTTTACATCTACATTATATAAATATATATAGCACGCATGCATCTACATATATATAATATATATAAATACATATATATTTATATATGTATGTATGTTATTTCTTTACTACCCACAGGGGGCTACACACAGAGGGGACAAACAAGGACAGACAAACGGATTAAGTCGATTACATCGACCCCAGTGCGTAACTGGTACTTATTTAATCGACCTCGAAAGGATGAAAGGCAAAGTCGACCTCGGCGGAATTTGAACTCAGAACGTAGCGGCAGACGAAATGCCGCTAAGCATTTCGCCCGGCGCGCTAACGTTTCTACCAGCTCGCCGCCTTGTATGTATGTATGTATGTATGTATGTATGTAGGTAGGTAGGTAGGTAGGTAGGTAGGTATGTACGTACGTGCGTAGCATGTGTGAGCGTGCATGCGTTTTATGTTGTTTGCAGGTATTCAAACAAGAAACAAAATGTGCAGTCACTATTTGTATAAGAGTAAATTTAGAATCATCACAGTTTTTCTAATAGTTCGTAATGTTTTCGTCGAAGAGGCGTTCATCGCATATCCATTACACATTATATATTATCTGATATTCATCGTTTTAGACCATTGTTGCGTGACATACATACATAGTAGTAGTAGTAGTAGTAGTAGTAGTAGTAGTAGTAGTAGTAGTAGTAGTAGTAGTAGTTGGCTGCGTCTCATGTTTCCGAGCTTGCAATCCAGTTCATTTTCCTGGGTGTTTGAAGCGCAGATGGCTCTGTAATCCAAGGGTTGCATGAAACATACGGGGACATTGTGGACAAGGGATAGAAGGAGCTGGTTTGGGAAGGAGAAAGCGCTGCTTTCTCTCCCGTCTCTTGAGTTCAGCTCTTGCGACTCGGGCTTTCTTGAAGTCCGCAGAACCTATTTTGATGGTGTGTCTCCAGAGGGGTCTGTTTGCCGAGATATCTTCCCAATGTGCAGGGTCGATGCTGGTGCTTTTCAGGGTTGGCAAGAAACCTTGAGGTTTCTTCCATACCGACAACATGACCCACAAGAATGGAAGGATTTTCATAACCATTATGTGATAACACAGATTTGAAGCTAACCTTACTCGAGTCTATAAACATCCTCCATTCATTAGCCACATGCACATGTCCTAGTTTTTGCATGGGTGCATTAATATCAGTACAGACACAAGCATTATTTTCTTGCTTGAAAAAAGCAGATAAGCCTTCATGGCGAGAACGGAAAATGGAAATTTTCGTACCTTGTTGTAGGAGATTCCGTTGTTGTAGTTTGGATGCCAAAACTTCTGCCCTCTCCTTTGACAATGCTAGGTCTCTTGCTAAATCGTTCAAAACTTCTTGATTAAACTAGCCTGGCTCATTTTTTTCTTAGAATCAACTACGTACTCTTCATCGTGTGACGTGTCAAAATTTTCAAGTGAAGCATGTGAGACAGGGAACTGGGATAGGGTTCTCGAAGTCACCTATGCACACATACACACACATTAACTCTATCTTTTCTTTCTCCTCCTCAACTTTGCTCTTCGTTTTCTCCTTTATTTCTTTCTTTCTTTCTTTCTTTCTTTCTTTCTTTCTTTCTTTCTTTTTTTCTCTCTCTCTTCTGCTTCGTCTTCTTTTACTTTTCCTTTTCATTTTATTTCTTCTCTTCTCATCCTCCTTCCTCCTTTTTCTTTTTTTTCTCTTCTCATTGTTTCTCCCTTTTCTCTTACTCTCCCTTTTCTTTTTCCTCCTCGTCTTTAGTGTTCGTTTTCTTTTTTTCTTTCTTTCTATTTTCCCCTTCTCCTGCTCTCCTCCCGCTCCCTTCCTCCTCCTCCAGCTCCCCTCTTCTTCTTCTTCTTCTTCTTCTTCTTCTTCCTGCTCCCCTCTTCTTCTTCTTCTTCTTCTTCTTCTTCTTCTTCTTCTTCCTCCTCTTCCTGCTCCCCTCTTCTTCTTCTTCCTCTTCCTGCTCCCCTCTTCTTCTTCTTCTTCTTCTTCTTCTTCTTCTTCTTCTTTTTCTTCTTCTTCCTCCTCTTCCTGCTCCCTTCTTCTTCTTCTTCCTCCTCTTCCTGCTCCCCTCTTCTTCTTCTTCTTCTTCTTCTTCTTCTTCTTCTTCTTCTTCTTCTTCTTCTTCTTCTTCTTCTTCTTCTCAGTTGTCCTATAAATATTTCTATATTTGTTTTCATAAAAATTATCTCTGATTTTTTTTTTTTTTTTGTATACAGTTTTTGAGATTGTGCATATGTCACCTCCTGATATTATTGATTATGGATACACTTCTACATTAGTAATAATATGTCGGTATAATGTGAAACATTTTGATGAGTTTCTTCTCATGCAAAACGACAACCATGCCGTTCTCAGACTTAAATATTACTCGCATGAAAATTACTTTTATAAAGATATCCAGCGGGATGGTTTCGACTGCACTCCAATTAAAGGTTATAAAGGGCAGATTACCTGTTGGAAATTTAATCCCACATGCAAGGATGCGGCAAACTATACATGTAGGTCGGCTACCGAAACTTCAAAACCGAAGACTTTAAAAGGTCAGTTTTACCACTCTTTTCTTTTTTTTCGCTTGTTCATCTCAGTTGTCATTAATTTTATTTCTGTTGCGTGTTTCTACTGCACTATTGAACACAGATTTATAGCCTTTGATATGTGCAATATTTCCTTTTGGTTTTGAATTTTCTGTTGTAATGAACGTACTCTACGCACTGTGTATAGAAATGGTTTGTGCAATTTTTTTGTAGGGTGAGATAGACTTAAGGATAGTTGATGCAATAAGAAAAGAAATATTAACTAAAATTAATGATATAAATAACTCTTTACATAAACAGTCACATTCAATCAATTCAGTACCAGTGATTCTTATAGAAATTATTCTCAACACTAAGGCTGTAATTTCAATTAACACAAGCATAATAACACATATTTATCTCATAAATTTTCATGCAGCAGCCTTCCAATGTTTATTTATTTAAAGACCTTTCTCTGGCCCTACGTAGCTACCGGTCGGTTTGAGCTAGGAAAGAACTGTTGCCATAGCCCCTGCAGCATTTTGCACTTTATCATCATCATCATCATCATCATCATCATCATCATCATCATCATCGTTTAACGTCCGCTTTCCATGTTAGCATGGGTTGGACGATTTGACTGAGGACTGGTGAAACCGGATGGCAACACCAGGCTCCAATCTAAATTTGGCAGAGTTTCTACAGCTGGATACCCTTCCTAACGCCAACCATTCAGAGAGTGTAGTGGGTGCTTTTACGTGTCACCCGCACGAAAACGGCCACGCTCGAAATGGTGTCTTTTATGTGCCACCCGCACAAGAGCCAGTCCAGGGGCACTGGCAACGATCTCGCTCGAAAACCCTACAAAGGCCAGTCAGGCGGTACTGGCAACGGTCACGCTCAAGATGGTACATCTTATGTGCCACCCGCACAAGAGCCAGTCCAGGGGCACTGGCAACGATCTCACTTGGCTTGCCGGGTCTTCTCACGCACAGCACATTTACAAAGGTCTCGGTCAGTAGTCATCGCCTCGGTGAGGCCCAATGTTCGAAGGTCTTGCCTCACCACCTCAGCCCAGGTCTTCCTGGGCCTACCTCTTCCACGGGTTCCCTCAACTGTTAGGGTGTGGCACTTTTTCACGCAGCTATCCTCATTCATTCTCACCACATGTCCAAACCAGCGCAATCGTCTCTCTTGCACACCACAACTGATGCTTCTTATGTTCAGCTTTTCTCTCAAGATACTTACACTCTGACGGGTATGCACATTGACATTACACATCCAGCGGAGCATACTGGCTTCATTCCTTGCGAGCTTACGCATGTCCTCAGCAGTCACAGCCCATGTTTCACTGCCATGTAGCATGGCTGTTCGTACACATGCGTCATACAGTCTGCCTTTTACTCTGAGTGAGAGTCCCTTTGTCGCCAGCAGAGGTTAGAGCTCTCTAAACTTTGCCCAGGCTATTCTTATTCTAGCAGCTACACTTTCAGCGCACCCACCCCCACTACTAACTTGGTCACCCAGATAGCGGAAGCTATCGACTACCTCTAGTTTTTCTCCCAGGAATGAGATAGACGTTGTTTCCTGTTTGTTTACAATGTTTATTGCATATGAACACCTGCCACATACAAAAACTAACTTCGTAGTTAATCTGCCTTTGATATTGCTGCACCTCTTATGTGTCCATAGCTTGCACCGGGTACATCTTATAGAGTTACTACCTACTCCTTTTCTGCATACTGAGCAGGGCCATCTACCTGAAGGGGTTTGTGTTTTATCTACCTTCCTACTTATTAGGATTTTGGTTTTTGCTAGGTTGACTCTAAGGCCCTTCGATTCTAGTCCTTGCTTCCACACCTGAAACTTCTCCTCTAGTTCTGATAGTGACTCCGCAATTAGTGCAAGGTCATCAGCATAGAGGAGCTCCCATGGGCAACCTGTCTTGAATTCCTCTGTGATCGCCTGGAGGACTATGATAAA
This sequence comes from Octopus bimaculoides, assembly GCF_046866305.1. NCBI lineage: Eukaryota > Metazoa > Mollusca > Cephalopoda > Octopoda > Octopodidae > Octopus > Octopus bimaculoides. The sequence continues at coordinate 16,274,607 of NC_142947.1, forward strand.
TAGGAGGGGGCTGAGTACGGAACCTTGGTGGACCCCTACCTCTACCCGGAATTCATTACTGTACTCATTTCCAACCCTCACCTTACTGGAAGAATCTCTGTCCATGGCTCGCACAGCTCTCACTAACCATTCTTCTATCCCAAGTTTCCTCATTGACCACCAGATAAGGGATCGGGGGACCCTGTCAAAGGCTTTCTCCATGTCAACGAAGGCCAGGTACAGAGGTTTATCCTTGGCTAGGTATTTCTCCTGCAGCTGTCTCACTAGAAATATGGCATCAGTGGTGCTTTTACCTGGCACGAACCCAAACTGCATCTCATCTAAATTGATTCGCTCCCTAATTAGTTGGGCTATGACCCTCTCCGTAACTTTCATAACCTGATCTAACAGCTTGATGCCTCTGTAATTATGATAACAGTGTTTTAAACTTAATACAGTTATTGTTTGGTAACGCGTATGATAGCTGAATTTTTTATACAATTACTGAAAGATAAAAGTGACATTAGGCTTGGTCGAAGAAAGATACACTGTAAAATGAATCAGTTAAGATAGAGATGATATTCAATCAGAAATTTAAAAGAAGAAAGACTGATCTTGTTTTTCTTGAAGTGGAGGTAGTTGTTCTTCGTGTTTGCCTACCAAACAAGAATTCTGTTCTTGTTTCACGTCCACTGACCCGGCGTCTGTGTGTATATATATATATATATATATATATGTGTGTGTGTGTGTGTGTGTGTGTGTGTGTGTGTGTGTGTGTGTGTGTGTGTGTGTGTGTGTGTGCGTGCGTGCGTGCTTTCGTGCGTGTACAGAAAATGCAGGATCAGAAGATGTCTCAGGCTAAGGTATTTTCTGATTTCAAAACCGAAAAACTAACCTGTCTTTTCTGCTTTCGACACTATTTTTTAATTTGGTGATTACTGTTTCTCGTGCCATAGGATATTTAACGCTTTCTTTGAGGGGCTTGTTTATATCATCCAAAGAATTTTGATGATCATGATGATTGTGATGGTGGCAGTGTTTAGTGCTAGGTACACAACTTCAATAGAAAGCCGTTCACATCCAAAGCCGTTCACTTCTTTACTAATACAAACGTGTTGCTGTATTGCAATATCCTTAGCATTCAGCGACATTCTTTTCTGTAGTATTTACTGAAAGTTTCAGAAGTTGCATTCTGTCTGTGTTCAACTTCACTTTAGCCACTTTGCTTTTGGTAAAACAGTGTGAAACTATTTTGGTATAGCGTTTCTGTAAAAGAGTAAAGAGTATATATATATATATATATACAAAGTTAGATAGTTGAACACTTAGAAGCAGTTCGCATGGTCCAGCATTAAGTATAGTTTAGTTTCACATGGCAATTGTAGTTTATATTAATGAAACCACCTAATTTATTATTGTGATGCCCCTTGTTCTAAGATTTACATATTTTGATTCGGTTACTTTTCAGCGAGATCTTTCATGAAAAGTCTGGACATTGTTAACCCACCTATTGAAGTAGACAAGACACTGGTCTTCAGATGTGCAGCATATGTCACTGAACTTTATGGTTATAGTAACTTTCTATGGTTTGAAAGAAAACTTCGTGATACTCGTATACATATGAATACAGTAGAAGCTCAACGTCATTTCGAGTGTTTAATTCCAGTAGTGTCATTTCATAGGTACACTGTAAAACACAAGGACGTCGGTTTCACAAACATCACATGTTTTCTGAACGGTGAAACACTCACTAAACTACTCATCAAACAGGCAGGTAAGCAAGTTTTCTTTGTGTTGCCTTCCTTAAAGCTTTTACTTTTTGTTATTGTTGCTGCTGCAGTGAGAGAAAGTTGTGTTGGAAGAGTACAGCAGGGTCCGCCACCATCCCCTGCCGCAGCCTCGTGGAGCTTTAGGTGTTTTTCGCTCAATAAACACTCACAACGCCTGGCCTGGGAATCAAAACCACAATCCTATGACCGCGAGTCCGCTGCCCTAACCACTGAGCCATTGCGCCTCCACTTGATCATAACTCATTGTTATCATATATGATCTTACGACCAACAGCGTAAACGATTTGACTGGCTCCAGCAAAAAGAAAACACTTCGCGAGAGTGCTTCATTTTGTCTGATTGACATAAAATAGGTACTAGTTCATATTTTACAGTTGAAGAACCAGCAATAGGAAAATATAGCGCGTCAAATAAACGCCAAAATAAATAAACATACCTTCTACAAAGAGAATTTCTTTCAATACAAGTATTAAAGATGTATATAAAATATCACGACAGAAATTATTGATTGAATTTCAGCTCAAGTTCAAATTTTTATCACGCATATATACATACGTACACATTTTGCTTTGATTTCGCTTTCCATTGGAAACTAAGATAAAACATTAAACATCATGTTTCTACATATTTTGTTTTCAATTTTTATTTCTAGGAAGCGAGCAGAAACCACTCGGACAAACAAATAATGCAGGTATCTTTTATCTTTTAACGCTTGCTTTCTTTAGTTATTGAATTGTGGCCGTGCTAAGCCATTCTCTAATAGGGTTTTCGTCGAACAAATTAACACCAGTACTTATTATATCAGTCACCATGTCCGAACTGATATGTTGTGGGTACGTAAACAAACCATCACTGGTATATATATATATATATATATATATATATATATATAGCGGCGTACGTACACTTTGTCTCTCATATACATATATACATATATAAATTGTAAATCCAAAAGAAAAAAAATAACAACAAAACTACACGACGGGCTTCCGCGCAATTTCTGTCTGCCAAATTCACTTACAAGTCATTGGCTATTCTTAGACTATTTTAGAAGACATTTACCCAAGGATTGGCCTCGAGCCATACGCCCCCAAGCTTCAACAATCAAATTCATCTCACATGACAACATTGTGACTTGAGTCAGAATTCCTTTTTTTGTACGTAAGTGGCCCTGCCTTATTTAACATAATTCTGAAAATCACAGAAATAAACGTCTTCGTAAGATTCAAAAGTTTATTGAATAAATTCCACCGAGAAATACGAAGCAAACAATCGACATCCGAATATATTTCGGCATAAAACTCTGTCCATGAGTAAGTAAAGCTTTGTTACAATATGACTTAATAGAGTACTCCAAGCAGTGTTGTTAAGTCTAACATGGTCTGAGCCAACAATGGCCAAAACGTTATACTACGTTATATACTGCGTGTAACCAAGACAATCCATGAATGATTACTGGGGAATAAGAGCAACGATGTCGTCGAGGAAACTCTGAGCGTGGAGGGGAAACAATAGATTTGTCTTGTCCGAAGAACTTTCTAGCCGGAGTCCATGATTTAATTCTAAAAATCCTTCGCCTGGCAGTGCTATTGTAAGACACTGCTGGTTCGGGGTAAAGTCTACAAGCGTGGTGGCATTGCCTTTAGCCACATCCGCTCAAAACGCACACTGCACCATAAAAGTGTACTGCAAGCGATCGTACAATTCTTGAGCGTCGCTGCCTTGAAGATTTACGTTCAGAAGCCACAATCATTTGCTGGATGGATCCGGTTATATTTTATCGTGAAAATCGCCCTGTCACTTCTCGTTTTTTTACTTCTACCAGGAAGTTATGACGAAAATGATCGTGTGATAAACGAGACTGAAAGGCAGACACTTTGTTTTTTTTAGCCAAACTCTCATGACTTTTCAAGTTCCAGTTAGAAACGAAAATAAGCGTGGAGAGGGAGGTGCTTCCTCCCAGTAAATTTGTTGGACGGTGGATGAATGTAGCTAGAACTGTCTCAGACTAAACGTGAGCTTGTAGTTTGAGAAGCACGGCGGAGAGAGAAACATTTACCATGATACTACTTGTGAGCACGGTGACTCAGGATCTGTGGGTTACTTGGTTGCCCCAGGATGCATTTCCCTCTGGTAGAGAAATTTGTTGCAATAATTTTCTTGTTGTTATAGTTTTTTCCTTGTTTACACATCTTTATGTAAATTCCCAATATCCTTGATTATTTTTTCTGAGGCGGCGAGCTGGCAGAATCGGGTGCACGTCGGAAAAATGCTTAGCGGCATTTTGCCCGGCTTGACTTTTTCTTTTATCCTTTCGGAGTCGATAAAATAAGTAAAAGTTGAGTACTGGAGTCGACGTAATGGATTTCCCCCTCCCCAAAACTTTCTGGCCTAGTACCAAAATTAGAATGAAATATATTTTTTCTCTCTGTTACAGAAAAATTGTACAGTGCAAATATTATTACTAAGATTTTAACATTTGCAACATACATGCTTTTTATTAGCAATTTGCGTTAAGGATCTCGAAAAATAAGCAACAGAATCCACCTGGTTAGTAAAATATTTTTCATTTTGTTTTCTGTGATTTTGTTATCCTTATATAAAACCTTATTGATTTAATTTGTGCTTACTTTGTGCTTACTACATTGCCTTTTTTTAAATCTCACTCTTGTTGCCATCATCCTTTTTAATGATAAGACTGGCATTGATCAAGCAAAGGTATCGGAGCACTGAACATCCCATAACATCCTTTATTTGTTCCAGTCATTGGACTGCGACCATGTTTGGCCATAACCTTGAAATACCGAACAAATACACTTCACTACTTATCTTTAAATCTGGTACTAATTCGATCGGTCACTTTTGCTGAACCGCTATGCGTTGAGGCTGTATACAAGCAACACTTGTTGTCAAGCGCTGACTGAGGCCAAATACATTTAACGTTTTGGATACTTTAGGACCAGACTGTCGATTTTTAGGCATTATCGGAAAATCTATTTTTCCACGCACTAGATGATGGTCAGTCCAGCTCTCTGCCCCTCTCATGATCCGAACGCTAGAAACGTATTTCATACCACGTTTCCTGATAAGAATATAATCTATGAGATGCCAGTGTTTAGATCTTGGTTGCATCCAGGTGGTTTTATATTTATTTTTCTGCTTAAACAGGTCGCTATTGAGTGCTACTGGTAACATGTAATCCAGTACATCCTGTCGCATGGTCGTGTCGTCGGCCCCACCAGGTTTGCTTGGTGAGGAGGGTTTTGTTGGACACCCTACGGGATGAAAAAACATACATGCATACATACATACAAACAAACTTTCTAAATTGAAAACGCTTCCTTTTTTGCAGGTTACTAACCGGTGAGCTCCTTCGGCTAAACTTACAAGTCGCAGTCAAATAACATTTTTCCGGAAATAAATATTTGATTCAACACCACATATTGAGTGCTTTCTTCAGTTACTTCTCATTAATTTTTGATGTTGAAAACATATTATATAAATGTGTGTGTGTGTGTGTGTGTGTGTGTGTGTGTGTGTGTGTGTGTGTGTGTGTGCGTGTATGCGAGCACGTGCAATATATATGTGTACATACACGTACATATTTTCACCTATAGGTAAGTACATTGTATCTATCTTTTTCGAACTAGAATCAGTTTTTCCTAAGTTAGGGAAAGTATATATAGGAACGACAATCTCTTTTCTGTTGATAGGTGTAGTGTAGCAGAAGTAGAAATGTATAGGAAAATATTATTTAAACTCTTTCGAAATTTTGGTCTATCAATCACCATAGAAGCAGGTTACAGATCAGCTAATTTTCTAGATATATCAAGATTCAATATCGGATTATGTACACCTTCCCATAAATCAAACGATTTATACGAATGTATATGTCTGCATATGCCCAGATGCTGCACATAGACCAGTACTCAAGGTACGAGTACATAACGTGCGAGACACGAACAATTTCCTGAAGTGACAGCAACACAGCTATTGAAGGTAAATCCGACGTTAGATTTGGTAGTAGTAGTAGTACTAGTAATAGTAATAATGCTAAGTTATAGTAATGATCCTTTCTAGAATGGGTTCAAGGTCAAGCATTTTATAGGAGGGGCATAGACAATTATAACGATCCCTGTGCTCAATCAGTAGTTACTTTACTGACATCGAAATCGTGAAAGACAAAATCGACCTTGGTGGTATTTGATCTCAGAACATAAAAACCGACGACATGCCAATAAGAATTTGTTCAGGTGTGTTAACGATTGTACCAACTCTCAGCACATTGATAAATTGTTGTAATGATAATAGTAGGAACTGTAATAATAACAGTATTAATCATATTATAATAATGACAGTAATATCATAAAGATAGTAGTATATATAATTAGTAATAGACAAATAACGCGTATAACTGTATTTATTATGCTGAAAGTAATGATAGTCATAGCAAGAATAATAGAATAAAATACGCTACTTTAGAAGGAAGAATAAGCGCCCTTTTGAAAATAAATGTCTACGTAGAGACATAGCACATAAATGTTCTGTCAAACACAAGACAATATATACCAGTATACAGGTGTGACAGAAGATCACTTCGATAACCGATGGTGAAACAGCGTTTCTTCATTCCAGAATAAGAACGAAATACCTTAAATGACAGGACAAATTTGTTACCTCAATAAAGACAATGTAAGATGCTCATTCTTTTGTTCATTACTGCAGGCAGCCTTTCCTTATGATGGAAGTGATCTGGATTGTAATTCTGTATCGAAATTACCCCATCTGGATATTATAATGTAAGGACAACATTATTAATAAACATCTCGTAATAATTATTAGATTTCACCGTTGTTTTAGAAAAACATTTTGCAAGAACTATTGAACTAATATTGGATATGGGATTGCTTAGCCAGAAGGTTAAGCGCATCCATTGCCAACTTCCATCGCGATTTCTTTGATATCTGGAGACATTGATACAGCTTGTGGAAATTACTAGAATTGAAACTGGTTACAGAGAGCGTTATTTAGTACATTGTATTCAATTATGCGGATCAATACAAGTACAATATCCGAGAAAAATGGACATAATTATTTCTACGACGTAAAACCTGTCTTTATGTACTTGTTTTCTTTGATTGTATTAATTTTACACGTGCATTTTATTTAATTTTCTAATTAGAAATATACTCAGTAATGAGAACACAATGTAACCAGATGAACCGAATGATTCTGACTTTCGAGTCGTCAGTGAGAATGAGTAACCATTATATATTCAAGAAGACATGAATATGTATGTCTATCGACAGCAATTAATATCCGTAATGCGCATATATCTATGACAACTACGTATAGGTGTGTGTAGATATTAGTAGCGATATTTCTAGGTGAACTTGCAAATAGATATGTATGTGCATAAATATGTATAAGTTAGTATGTGTATATGTAACTATATATACATATATGTGTGTATGTATATATATATATATGTATATATATATATATATATATAAATTTAATGAATGGAGTAAACGCATATTATAACTGCATACCTTTATTCCGACATATGTTTCGAAGAATTACAATTTATGCGATCCATAGGAATCGCCGATGTTAAAAATGTAAACTTCTCCTCAGGGAAATGTATGGGAACCAGCTTAAACGTAAGATATTATAACCGAATATATATATATATATATATATATATATATATATATATATATATATATATATATATATACCGATATGTATATATCTGTGTATATACGTGTATATACGTGCATGAAGAGGTATGCATGTTTATGTGAGTGTACATATCGAGGTGTATTAGACGGACTTCTAAGCATGTGAGTGGTGCATGCGTGTAATCCATGTACAATCATGTATGAGAGTGGGAATATGAATTTAGCAAGCGGTCAATACTTTCCCTCAAAAACTCTTAATAGGGGCCTTAGTAATATCATATATATGCGTAAAGGACTCTGTTTGTTGTAAAACATATATATATAAAGAATTTGTTCTATAAAAAACTACATTTTTGACGTGCAATCACTTTGTCTCCTTTAAATATATACTGAATTCGCGTACAAAGCGCCAAATAAAGGACGGTCAAATTAAATGTATACAATAGACTATTAGACTTAACTGAACAAAAGCTGTGTTGGTGTGCCGTACTGTCAGGGTGGTAGGAGATTTTAATATCCTGTTAAATTATTCTTTTCTCTTTCCATCTATTTTAATCACATTCCTCCCTGTATTTTGCTTAATCGTAATCACTATTTTATAATTGCCTTAAGGATACATACAAATTGAAAAAATTAATCTACTTTTTGCTTGTGTTCAGACGAATTACTTTCGGCATGGACTGTTAATGAAGATTTCCTCAATACGTAGAAATAAAGCAGACGTTGTTAACATTGAAATGGCATTATGCAAGACTGGCTTGCTGAAACGTGTACACTAAACAATAAACGCAGTTAATTAACTACATTCTTTAATGCTTTCTTGTTATATGTATGTGTATGTGGGTACGTGTGTGCGTGTATGCATATGCATTTATGTATAATATATATATATAGCAAATTATGAGTTAGAGGTTATGGAACAATCTAAGGGATAAATGTATCTGTAGACACTACTGGTGTATTACCTCACTATGTATAGTCCTAGCTATAATGTATACAATAGTTGGTAATTTAAAGGTAAAACCGTGGTTTAATATTGTTGTTGGCACTCCGTCGCTTACGACGTCGAGAGTTCCAGTTGATCCGATCAACGGAACAGCCTGCTCGTGAAATTAACGTACAAGTGGCTGAGATTCAGCGTGGCACAGTGTGACAAGGCTGACCCTTTGAATTACAGGCACAACAGAAACAGGAAGTAAGGGTGAGAGAAAGTTGTGGTGGAAGAGTACAGCAGGGTTCGCCACCATCCCCTGCCGGAGCCTCGTGGAGCTTTAGGTGTTTTTCGCTCAATAAACACTCACAACGCCCGGTCTGGGAATCGAAACCGCAATCCTATGACCGCGAGTCCGCTGCCCTAACCACTGGACCATTGCGCCTCCTTTTAAAGGATGGAAAGTAAAGTCAACCTCAGTGGAATTTGAACTCAGAACGTAGCGACAGACGAAATACCGCCAAGCATTTCGCTCGGCGTGCTAAGAATTCTACCAGCTCACCGCCGTCGGTTTAATATATAGAGAAAAGAAAAGAAAAAGAAATGGAGCAACAATTAACAATGAGAAGTTGATCATTGGTATTAAAAAGTCGCTGTTTAATCGTAGTTCGGAACCATTTACAGGCTGAGGCTAAAGATAACTCTCATTGTTGGCAAAGTAGTTGCCAGATTCAGCATCATTGACGTATGTAACATCAATAATTCATACAGATAAATCTGCTCGCTTACCAAATACAGTTATGGTAGGAGGAACTGAGAACGTTCAAAAAGCAGTACAAAGGGTCCAGTGGAGAGGAACGCCAATCGACTAAGCAGAGTTATTAGGTATTCTGAAGAAGAAACGGAGAGCTTGTTGCTGAGCACAAAGTCATAATTCGAAGAGATGAACGTACCGTTTAGTTTTCAACACTTTTCTGCTTCACCAGTAAGTTACTTGGTGGTATGTGTAGCAGTGGATGCGCAATGGCCCAGTGGTTAGAGCAGCGGACTCACGATCATAGGATCGCGGTTTCGATTAACAGACCGGGCGTTATGAGTGTTTATTGAGCGAAAACACCTAAAGCTCCACGAGGCTCCGGCAGGGGATGGTGGCGAACTCTGTTGTACTCTTTCACCACAACTTTCTCTCACTCTTACTTCCTGTTTCTGTTGTGCCTGTAATTCAAAGGGTCAGCCTTGTCACACTCTGTGTCACGCTGAATATCCCCGAGAACTACGTTAAGGGTACACGTGTCTGTGGAGTGCTCAGCCACTTTCACGTTAATTTCACGAGCAAGCTGTTCCGTTGATCGGATCAACTGGAACCGTCGACGTCGTAAGCGACGGAGTGCCAACAATAAATGTGTAGCAGCAATCCAGAATGCTCGTGGGGTGGAGCAAATACCTTTTTTCTCAACTGCCTGGATGACCCTACAATAAAGGAGTTTCGATAAGATATAACCCTGATAAGCCCAGCACTCCCAACGATTCACTTTGACATGAATCAATAGAGTTGGGAGAAAGCTTAGGAAGTTGTTAAGGCAGATAGGTTTAATCTCTACATCCAGTGTCCAGTGAAGTGTCATACTGAAAAATCAATTAGAAAAAATAACAAACAAATGTGGTAAAAGAACGAAAATGTTTTGACTGTTCTCTTTTTATCTCTCTCTCACTTTCTCTCCTTCTCTTACGCTCTCTCTCTCTCTCTCTCTCTCTCTCTCTCTCTCTCTCTCTCTATCTTTGTCCCTTTCACTCTCTTCCTCTCCCTTTTCTATGACGTTTTTCATAATCTTTTACTGTAACTCTTTCTTGTCAATCTGCCTTCTTCTCTCCCTTTCTTACTTTAATATCTTTATAACTTTCCCTCACTTTTCTCTCCCGCGTCCAAAGTCGGTGTCTCTTTTTTAATCTTTCACTCAATCTCTTAATACTTCGAAATTCTCTATCTTTCTTTTCCCCCTTTGTACGTGTATATGTGTGAGTGTGTGAGTATGTGTGAGTATGTGTGAGTGTGTGTGTGTGTGTGTGTGTGTGTGTCATTGTGTGTGCGTGTGTGTGTGTGTGTGAGTGCGCGTGTACTTCAGTTTCTGTCAAACTGTTTTCTATAAGTTTTACCTGCCTTCTCGAAGCAGAAAAGAGAAAGAGAGAGAAACAGACAGACAGAGAGAGAGGGAGAGAGAAATAGAGAGAGAGAGAAAAAGAAAGAAACAAGTTGGACTTGCGTTTTTCTCTGTATTTCTGTTGTGTTTGGCCATTTCGACTACGCTGTTTGTAACAGATATCTTTTCGTAATATTTCTAGCTTTCTGGAAGCCGACGATCATTTCTCCTCCAGCTTTATACTTGTCGCACAAGATCAACAATGTTATTAGTTATGATGTTACTAATGATGGCTTCCTACACTTCGGCCTGTAAGTTAATATTAAGAATCATATTTTCTTCAGTTACAATATTGAATCTTCTTGTCTTAGATAACATGCTTTCTTCTTCGAAAGACGCAGAAAGACACACACAGAGACACAAACAAACACACACACAGACACAAACAAACAAACACACACATTCACACACACACATACATACATACATACATAAGGTGGTTGTCTACTCCTTAAACAGAGTTTGACCATCTCCTGCACCTACACCTTAGCCCTTTCATGGCGTCTGATGTGGCTTTTTAAACCAGACAGTGTTTTGAAAAAACACCCACACAGATTGCACCTCTGATTTGCACTACCAATACCTGCAAGTAAGTTCTGCTCATTGTGGATCCTAACATGTCTTTTAAGACCCCCATTGGATTTGCAAACCCTCTGGCACACACCACATTCAAACGTGTGCACAGACATATAATCAGAATAGCTGGGTGAGGTTTGTTTTCCATGGGTTCGCAGGTGAGATTTGAGGCCAGCCAAGGACAGACATGGTCTGTCACAGACTGTGCACACAAAAAGGTCCTTGTCATTCACCTTCTCAGTCTTTACATTTTTCCTTAAATATCTCTTGAGCCCTGCTTGCATCATCCTGGCCTCTTCAAATACATACATACATACATACATACATACATACATACACACACACATACATAGATCATGATGGCCGTCCACTCGTGACCGAGGAAGACCATTGCCGACCTTCAGGAACATTGTGCGTTCTAGGACTAACTTATATTTTGCATTTGCGGCTCCGTTGGTGGCTAATGAGCCCTGCTCTTGACAAGCATACACGAATGCAAACATTGCAGACCAAGCTTTCCCCATTCACTATACGAGCCGTGCGCTTTCGCGCAGCTCGCTTAAGTTCTTCATGCTGGATACGTGCTCTCTCAAAAGTGTCGATCCCCTCCTTAACCTGCTTCCTCCATCTGTGGCGATGAAAGGCATTGTTCTCCCAGTCAGTGTCCTGCATATCACAGGCCTTTAATGAAGACTTGACACAGTCCTTAAATCGCAGCCTTGGTTTCGAAAGACACAAGCAGACAGACACACACACACACACACACACACACACACACACACACACACACACACACACAAACAGACACAAGCAAACACACACACACACACACTCACACACATACATACATACATACATACATACATACATACATACATACATACATACATACATACATACTATATATCCCGTTCTGTCTGTGTTTGTAAAAGATTATAACGGCCGTATTTTTCAACTGATTTTCTTCAAACTGCGAACAAACATTATTTATGTTCTGGGATGGTTTTAGACTCTTAAAATTTCTTACATAATCGGTAACGTGCCCCCCTGGAAGCAGAAAAAATCCGTTCCTTGGTTACGTGGAGAAGGGTGGTAACACTTTGCGAAGTAACTTTCAGAAATTGATTGTCTCCCTTACATCCATTGGTCATAAAAGAATAAGAAGTATTGCTTTTTATATTATACTAACAGTATAGCCCGGCTTTGCCCGGGATTAAGTTAGGATTATTAAGCTAATCAAGTTCTTTATTTGAAACCAAATTAAGTAACATCAACGTCAAATTTGGGCGAAATGTGTTGAAATTAGTAAACTTTGGGCTGAAAATGAGTTGCAGACAACTTGATTGGATTATTCCATATGGAATTGGTTTATCGATTTTTTTCCCCTCATCGATTTTTTTTTTATCGTTTTTGGAGAACTTAAAGCATTGAAAGATCCCATGAGTCCTAGGTAATGCTGGCATCAAGTTTGAACAAAATACATCAAAATTGGTAAAAGTTATGGTTGAAAATGGGGTGAAGCCAATTTTATTGGGAAATCCTATAAGGAATCGGTTTATCGATTGAAATTTTATCCTGATTAAATGGAAAATTCCATAAGGAATCAGTTTATTGATATTTCACCCTAAATAGGACTTAATTCAAAAACATCTATATTTACTGATTCAAAAACATCTATATTTACACTTTGAAGTTTGTTTTCACACTCAACCCTGTTCTGCAGAATCAGTGTCGCGACAGGAGGTTTGTGCCCATCTCTACGTTCTGAGTTCAAATTCCGCCGAAGTCGACTTTGCCTTTCATCCTTTCGGGGTCTAAAAAATAAGTACTAGTTGAACACGGGTCGATATAATCGACTATTCTCCACCTTCTCCAAGCCGCCATTGTGGGAAAAATTTTAAATAATAATAATAATAATGATAATAATAATGACCTCTGCCGATCAAACTCCCAACCCACAACTAAGTGTTAAGTGTATATATACATGGGCAACACACACACACACTAAATTTTAAAAATGTTAGTAAGTAAATGTGTTTTGAAAAAGATTGGTAAATTTTCATATTAACACCCGCACGATTTTCACTAGTGTTAGGGTCAGGGTTAGGGTTAGGTAGGTAATCGTGCGGGTATTAATGTCAACATTTACGAAAAGATTTTCAAAAAACTCACAGTTTGTAGGGAATAAATGCTTGTCGATCGTATTTGAAAAAGATGTCTCGCTATTTTTTTTTTTTGTTATCATGGTGAATGACGGAGTTAGAAATAACTTACTATTCCCGCCAATTAGAATGAGGTCATTGGTAACCATAGGTACATATATATGTGTAGATATATGTGTGTATTTACGTATGATTGGTAGTGTATCTGTTTATTTGACTCTCACTCTTTTTCTTTCGTTTCTTTGTCTTTTTTCTTGGATCGTTCGTAAACGTTCATAAGAGAAAGTAGCAATTGAAACGATTTGTAAGAGGAATAGAAATAGTTAAGTAGATTGTTTTAGAGGGGCAAAGTAATTTTTACGTAGTTTTATGGATTTTATTCGTAATTAGGAGTTATTTTGACTGAAAAAATGACGCTGTGACCTAACTTATTGTATTTAGAATATTAATTCCGATTCTTTCATTCAAGAAATTTGGAATTGTATAAATTTCAACCTTACTACTTCAGACTACCATTTGTTTCGTAGTTTACAGAATCATTTGGGGGACATAACTTTCGCAAGCCAGGAGGAGGTCGAAACTAACATTTCAGAGTTCTTCGCTTTGAAACCAAAAGAGTTTTACATTGATGGGATTAAAAAGCTTGCAAACTTATGGAAGGAAGTCATAGATAATCAGGGAAAGTACATTGATGATTAAATTTCAATTAAATATAACATATGATTATTTCGTTTCTTTATTCAAAATTCGGACAGAACTTATGGAATGACCTCATAGTATAGTTTATAATAATTGTAACTTTATACATTTGTTTAACATCGGTGTATTTAGTAGCAAATTTTGGGTGAATGAATCCTTGGTTAAAATTTTTTTTTTAATGAATTTAGTGTCTGAATAAAAGGTTTCATTATTTGTTTATCTTTTTTCGTCATAGTATATAGCCATTTTAAATAGAATATATTTCCTACTCCACCATAAATTCTCAACATAATATATTTCAACATATTATATTTCATAAAATGGCCAGCGATTATTTTCGATTGATATACCTTTAGATTATTATTTTTGGAGATCCATAAGAACATTTTATGATCGTTGTACATTTTCTTTACCTAATTATATTTTTTGAATTTTGTTTTTGATTTTATTGTATTTATTATATTTTTGAATTATTAACGCTCACGTGTGTAAACAGGTATGTTTTGAATGAGTCGATTTTATAATTTAGCAGTCCTTGCATGTTTCTCTATATGTATATATACATATACATATATGTATATATATATATATATATATATATATATATATATATATATATATATATATATATATATATATATATATATATATATATATATACATATATATGTGTATATATATATATGCATATACATAAATATATATGTGTGTGTGTGTATATACACAGACACAGACACAGACACATACACACACACACACACACACATATATATAGGTATATATATATATATATATATATATATATATATATATATATATATATATATGCGCGACAGTCTTGTTTCAGTTTCGGTCTACCAAATACGCTCAGAAGGTTTTGGTCGACCCGAGGCTATAGAAGACACTTGCCCAAGATGCCACACAATGGGACTGAACCCGGAGCCATATGGCTGGAAAGCAAGCGTCTTACAGAGACTCCTATATATAGAGAGAGAGAGAAGCAGAAAGATTTTGATAAATAAATGTATAGATATGTATTCATATATACAAATGTATAGATGTATCAACCAATATATCTATATATATAAATCTGTCTCTCTCTTTCTATATATGTTATATATGCATGTATGTATAAATGTATGCATATATGTATGCATGTATGTATGTGCATATATATATATATATATATATATATATATATATATATAATATATATATATATATATATATATATATATATATATATATATATATATAAAGTGAAGTGTATTGCAACTTAAGTGTGGCTGACCCCTAGGGGTGGATGTTACTGTTGCTTTAGCCCCAGGAGGACATCTCCTCCAGCTGGCTTATCGACACACTACTGTGTCCTGTTTGTTTTGCCAAGGGAAGTTATCCCTCTCATCGTGATCGTAGCACGAACGGACCCGGGTTTCAGGGTTATTTCCCTTCGTCAGCGTCCGATAGCTACCGACCTTCGATGAGAGGTATAAATTCTTGGCAACCTTATGTATATTTTTCCAGTGAAATTCTTCACTGATATCGAAAAAATGAAAACAAGCAATGTTAATTCTCTAAATGAAGTATTAACAGTAACTGCACGATAACGTGAAGTGTATTGCCACTTAAGTGTGGATGACCCCTAGGGGTAGATGTTACTGTTGCTTTAGCCCCAGGAGGACATCTCCTCCAACTACGATCACGATGAGAGGGATAACTTCCCTTGGCAAACAAACAGGACACAGTAGTGTGTCGATAAGCCAGCTGGAGGAGATGTCCTCTTGGGGCTAAAGCAACAGTAACATCCACCCCTAGGGGTCTGCCACACTTAAGTGGCAATACACTTCACTTTATCGTGCAGCTACTGTTAATACTTCATTTAGAGAATTAACATTGCTTGTTTTCACTTTTTCGATATCAGTGAAGAATTTCACTGGAAAAATATACATAAGGTTGCCAAGAATTTATACCTCTCATCGAAGGTCGGTAGCTATCGGATGCTGACGAAGGGAACTAACCCTGAAACCCGGGTCCGTTCGTGCTACGATCACGATGAGAGGGATAACTTCCCTTGGCAAAACAAACAGGACACAGTAGTGTGTCGATAAGCCAGCTGGAGGAGATGTCCTCCTGGGGCTAAAGAAACAGTAACATCTACCGCTAGGGGTCAGCCACACTTAAGTGGCAATACACTTCACTTTATCGTGCAGTTACTGTTAATACTTCATTTAGAGAATTAACATTGCTTATATATATATATTAATATATATATATATATATATATATATATACATATATTTATATGTATGTATGTGTGTGTGATTACATATGTATGTATATATATATACATGTATAATATATTTGTCTGTGTATGAATGTGTAAGTGCGTGTGTGTGTGTGTAGGTGTGTGTGCCTGTAAATACACACTCATGCATTAAGCTATTTTCAACTGAGACGTTACAACCGTTTCTAATTCTTCAAGAGCTTAAATTCTGTGCATATGTGCATATATTTACCAGATTGATGACATCAACCCTATTTTTCCACTGTGTTGAGGCACTATTTTCTATCATTAATAAAACTGTCGGCATTTTGACGACACAGGTATGTTAGTATAATAATAAATATTAAAAACTAACTGCAAAGTTAAATTTATGGATAGATATAATCCGTATTCACAACAACCGTTATTTTTATTGGTTCTCTTTTTCCTTCTCTTCCTACTTCTGTCATCTTTCTTCTTCTTCTTCTTCTTCTTCTTCTTCTTCTTCTTCTTCTTCTTCTTCTTCTTCTTCTTCTTCTTCTTCTTCTTCTTCTTCTTCTTCTTCTTCTTCTTCTTCTTCTATAGCTACATTATATATTTTTTATAACATCCATCTCTGATTTATGTTTGTTTTTTTTTTCTATACAGTCGTTGAGATCGTAGATATGATTCCTTCAGGCACATTTGATATGGGACACACAACAACCCTAATTATAAAATGTCAATATGCTGCAGACAATCTTATTCAGTTTTTTCTATTGCGAAATCACACTGAAGTCATTTTTCAATATGATTATAACTTGAAGAGAAAGGCATTTGTCGAACGAAACAAGAAAAGGGGTTTCGAATGTTCTCCACTTGCACAGAATAAAGGTGTGGTTACCTGCACGAAATTTAATCTCACTTGCGAGGATGCGACATACTACACATGTAAAACAAATGTAAACATTTCAAAGACTAGACTTTTAAAAGGTCAGTTTACTCGTTCTTTTTTTACTTCTGTTTCTTTCTTTTTTTTTTTCACTTATTCAGCTCCATTGTCATTATTTTTATTTCTGTTACGTGTTTCTACAGCACTATTGAACACGGGTTTCATCCAGTCAGGTCGATTTCCCGGGCCAGCCTCTAACTTCCTCTCTCCATCACTTCCGATCTTCCATTAGTGTTTTTAGGCCTTCAACTTGGCAGCCAACATCTTCTGCAAGCTGTTGTATATATGTCTTCTGTGGTCTTCCAGTCGCTGTGGTACCGTGATTTGGTACCCACAACAACAGATTACTCACAAGTTCTTTACTTCTCCAGCAATGGCCACCAAACCTCAATATTCGCTCTTGGATGATTGATGAGAAAGTTGGTACATTCCCATATAACCGTTGTTTTGTTGGGTGCTCCCTCCATGAAATATTGAGCACTGCACGTAACATTCTGTTGTAGGTACCGTATATTTGATATCATCTATTGACGATAACATTCAGTATTAATTTATGTCTATATGATACGCCTGATGAGGAGTGCAAAGCATTTTCAAATTTTGCAATTAAACCAAGCTTACACTTGCCGAATCGATGTTACGGGGAAAACTGCTTGGCCTATACACCACGTTCTAAAGAACTAAAATATGTTATATAGAACTAATGATTTCATAATAACCATAAATGAGGATATGCACGGAGACCAAATTGGAGATAACGTTTTCAGCCTTTTTGCTTACTTCCAGTCTACTGAGGATCGAATGCTGAGGCAGGCAAATTACAATGATAGCATCTGCAGTTTTCCATCCAATCTAGCCTCCAAACTTCCACCACTCGTTATTACATTCCCAAGAAACTTAATCCTCTTAACTTGTCTCCATGATATTCCCTTAATGTACAGAGTGCATTGGGAAGGCTCTCTTGAGAGAATCAGTGGCCGAGATTTTACAAAACTTATTCTCATCGCTGCCTTACAATTCTCAGCAGTGAGTCCCTTCAGTGATAATGAATGTTGGACAGTGTGCATAGCTTACGTATCAGGGAGTCTCCCCATGTCCAGCTGCTATTTCACCGTATTGTGAGGTCACAGTTCCGGTGCTATGCTCAAGTGATTCGACTATCGTAGAAAAGATTCATAAGATGGATTCTTCGAGCCGAGCCAAAGAGAAAAGAAGAGACTTTGAAGTAGGCCAAGACGAGATGGTTGGATAATATGCATAATATCATTTGGTCACGGTTGGGGATCCAGATGGAAAATATAGTGAAGGCGCCAATGGGGGAGGTGCCTGCGGACACTAACCCCACGGCACTTCGAGGGATAGTGGGCGACGAAGATGGATAGATAGAGCTTCTGATTGCAAAACAGGTTTCGTAACCACTTGGATATAATTTGAGATAGTATGTGTGAGTGTGAGTATGTATGTATGTATGTATGCATGTATGTATGTATGTATGTATGTATTCATGCATGCATGTATGTATGTATGTATGTATGTATGTATTCATGCATGCATGTATGTATGTATGTATGTATGTATTCATGCATGCATGTATGTATGTATGTATGTATGTATATGAATGCATGTAAATATGTTTGCGTATGTGAATATATATGTATCTAAATGTGTTCACATATTCATACACGCGCACACACATATACGCACACGCACACACATAAATATATATAATTGCACACAAATACATGCTTATATATAAGTAAATATACACGTTGTGAATGTGTCATTCATCTGTTGTGGAGTTATTGCTAGTGACTTGGCTCCACACAGCCTTATCACTGCTTACACAGTTAACTACTTCCAAGTAACAGTTCCCAAAGTCCAGGATTAATAATAATTGGAGTGTTGTCAAATGTTTTAGTTTTGCATGAAGATTGTAGTTTAGCTTAGTGAAACTACTCTATCATTGTGAGGCTCTTTGTTTGAAGATTACATATTTTGATTGTTTTTTTTGTTTTTTTTTCAGTGAAATCTCACATGAAGAAACTGGAATTTCTTAACCCGCCCGCTAAAGTAAACCAGTTAGCGTTCTTCAAATGTTCAGCATACGTCGGTGCACCTTTTGGTGCTACTAACTTTGTATGGGTTCATACCACACAAAACCACAAATGGATAAATATAAATAGTGTGGTTGTTCCACCTCTTGGCAAGTGTTTAGCTCCAGCAGTGTCACTTAAGAAAATCCTTATTAGAGAGGGGGACATTGGTTACTCAAACATCACGTGCGTTCTGTTCGGTGAATCACGCACTATGCTACTCACCAACATAACAGGTAAACAAGTTTTCCTTGTGTTGTCTTCGTTAACGCTTTTACATAGTCTTGTTCATTTACGTCTCCTGAAACAATATTTCTGGTTAAATTATACCTTCCAGTGAATTTGTACATCCACTCACGGTTACATTGACAAGTATATTTATCCTTGACAGCTATATCATTACGGTCAACCAAATTTATATATTTGCTTTTTTAAGATTCTGGAGACATTTAGTTGACATAAGAAGCTGCATCCTTTAAATACACTCTATATGACATGGTTTGCATAAAGTCCTCCTTATGGCGGAAATTGTAGTGAAAAGGTCCGTACAGCACGGAAAAGCGGACTTTCTCTTTGTAAATACATACACATGCACGTACACGCACGTACACACGTACCCACACAGGCTCGCACGCACACGCACACACACATGCATACACACACGCACACACTATTCACACATTAGTAGAGACATGGTACACCCCTGCCCAAGTGGCAAAGTGGTATGATACACTCAGTAAAAGAGATTTCAGTTTATGTGACGGCCTGTTCTACCTCCAAGTCATCCGAAGATGAAAGAAAGCTCTCACCCTTGACTGTGGTAAAGCACAGACATCTTCGTTTCTCTCTTTGCTTCGGGTGTTTGTCAGATTGTGGGACGGTAATAAATGTCCTGTCAACAAAATGTCACTATTCTTTATTTGTTTAAGCAAAGTGCTTCATTCTCCGGAGTTTCCCTTTTTTGAAACCACGCTTAGTACCCTACATAATATCATTTGTCTATGTATGTAGGTGTTTACTTGTATTGCAGTTGTCGTCGTCACACGTACTGTTTGTCATGCTGGTCAATGTCACAATATCATTGACCATAGATCTGTTGGAGCAGAATACAGCTGAGTTTAGACAGCAAGAGAAAAGAGAACTACATGTTCTACATCCTGAGCGAATTTCTATGCGTTAAATAGCAGCTGAATCTCCCTAACACATATTCTATCGTCCAAGAAAAAGAAAGTTTCATTCGACTATGAAGTCTTAACTATAAACAAAGTCAAAAAACACTAACAATCTCTCTAATTATATCTTTTCATTTAAAAAGTATGAATAACTCTCGTTAATATAGCTCAAACCATGCCTAAAGTAAAAGACAGGGTGGTTATGGAGGGAAAGTCTTCGATCATAGGTCAAAGTTATCAGGAATGATCTTAAGATCAACAACATAATTCGACTGGCTCCAGCAATTTGACAAAAAAAGAGAATACTTCACGAGAGTGCTTCAGTTTGTCTGAATGACATACAATAGGTACAGGTTCATATTTCAGAGATGAGGAGCTTGCAGTAGGAGAATATAGAGCGTGGCAAGTCAACACAGAAATAAACAGGAACACATTCTACAAAGAAAAAAAAATTCAATACCGGTATAAAAAACAAAGTGAGAAAAATTGATTGAATTTCTGTTCAGGATCCAATTTTGATCATACTTTTCGATTGTTGTTCTGTTTAAATATATATATATATTCGGTCTTAGGAGACACATGACATGTGATCTTCTTCTAGCGCATGATCAGTGCACCTACTGGCCTCCTGTATATATATACGAGTATATATCTTTATATAAACATATGCAATAATCCTTGAGATCTCAGATATTTTTTTCTGAATCTCCCTGATTCTTATAATGTGCTAGTTACCTGATATTAAATTGATATCAATTAATATCCAATTTCTTACTCCATTGTTTAATATATATATATATATATATATATATATATATATATATATATATATATATATATATATATATATATATATATATATATATATATATATATATATATATATATATATATATATATATATTGCTTTCATTTCCAATTTGGAAAACAAAACTGCATTGGAACTAAGATAAAACCTTAATTATTATGTTTATGTATATATTATTTTGTTTATTATTTTTTAATTTTTATTTCTAGGTGGTGAGCAGGAACAAATCGCAGATAATGCAGGTAGCTTTTATCTTCTAACTTTTGCTTGTTTCAGTTATTAGACGGTGGCCATGCTGGGCCATTCTCTAATAGTCTTCGTTGTACCGAAATGATACGTTGTGGGCACGTAAACAAACCAACACTGGTTCTCCAGTGATGGTGGAGAACAAGCACTAATATACACATATACATACATGCACACGCTAACACACACTCACACACACATACATCCCCCCACTCATACATACACACACACAGACGACCGCACACATACACGACATTCTTGGGTCAAGCACAGACCTATGCAGGGTACCTGACACCTAGTGTGACATCAGGCGCTCACAGATCTCTGTCAGCAGGATAATGGTATTAGTAGATGTTGCACCGAGACCATCTATAGTCAATTAGCGGTGAGTAAAACTGACAACATCCTCTAGGAATCTCTGAGTGTCAATGAAGATCAACTGCCTAGTCGTTTTCGAATAAGTTTCGCGCCGGGTTCCATTGATAGTTTACAAAAATCCCTCGTCTGGCAGTGCTACGGAATAACATTGCCGATTCGTAATAAAATGTACCGGCATGATATTCCGGTCAGCTGCGCTTGCCCTTGATGCACATTGCATGATGAAGATTTTCTACACGTATTAGTATAGTGCTTGAGCATCGCTGATTTCTGGAGTTATGTCTAGCAACTGCAATCACTTCTCGGATGGATCTGGTTATAGGTCAACTCCAAAGTGAAGATTGCTTCGTTGCTTTTCTTTGATTTTTAAAGGGTAGGCTGTTTTCCTTTATTAGGCGCTTATAGTGAAAGATGATGCGATTAATGAGAAAGAGACCAAACCTTCATTGACTTTTCAAGTCCAGTTTAAAAGGAAAGTGAGCGTGGAGAGCGAGGTCCTTGCTCCCAGTAAAACTGTTACACCGTAGATGAATATAGCAAGAATGGCGCGAGTGAATTGTCGTAACCTAAGCGTGCCCAAGTAGTTATAGAAGCACGGAGGAGGAAGAAACACAACAGTACTCCTGGTGAACAGGTTGACTCAGGATTACTTGGTTACTGTGGGGTTACTTGGTTACCCTTGGGTAGCTTTTCCTTTTTAATTAGGAATTTTGTTGTTCTGATTTTCTTCTGATTATTTATTGCTTACATGTGTTTATGTAAATCCCCAGTATCCCAATGAAATAGATACCAGTTGAATACTGGAGTTGATGTAATCGATGTCCCCCTTCACCAAAGTTTCAGGTCTTATACCAAAATTAAAATGAAATGTGTTTCTTTCTTTCTATTACAGATAAATTATATGATGCAAATACTCTTACTAGGATTCTGAAATTTGCAGCAACACTGCTTGTTATTTGCAATCTTCGTTAAGGATCTCAGAAAACAAACCCCGGCAGAATCAACATGGTTAGTATTGTATTTTTCATTTTCATTTCTTTGATTTTGTTGTCCTATATAATATTATTGATTACATTTGTGCTTATGTCGTAGTGGAAATGGTACACCGCTCCCACGGGACAAATGGTATGATCCAGCCACTATAAATTGAGACGACGTCAACCAGTACGGGCAGTCGTGTATCAGTCGTTGTAAAGTTGTTGCACGAGTTCCCAGCTGGAGTTAAGTGTTAGTTAAGGTTTATAGTCGAGTTCGAGTCAACAGTGAAGGTAGGTGGTTCAAAGTCGCTGTCTTGCAGAGCTATCAGCAATAGCACGACAGACGGAGCAATGTATTACTACTCCGGTATAGAAGAGATAAACTATATCCGATACCAGAAAAATGTCTACTATAGTAGATACAACTGCTATAGTCACAACAGGGACCACACATTATAGATATGGAAAACACCACACCATAACAGCTTACTGCATTGGTTTTATTCTAAACTCATCGTTATGGCCATTCTTCTTTAAAATTTAGATAAATATTCATCGATCAAAAGCATTCGATTACTGAACATCCCATCTTTTCACGGGTGTAGATAATCTTCGTTACTGCGACCATGCTTGGCTACCAGCTTAAACTGTCGAACAAAGAAACCTCACTACCTATTTTTAAGTTTGCTACTTATTCGATCATCACTTTTACCGAACCTCTAAATTATGGAGCCGTATTCAAACAACAGCAGTTATGAAGCGCTGGCTAAAGTCAAATACATACATACATACATACATACATATATACATACATACATATATACATACATACATACATACATACATACATACATACACATATAGTTTCTTTCTAAATTGGCAATGCTTTCTTTTTTACAGGTTATTTCGCAACTTCCAAGTGAAAATTAACTCACATTTTCTCCGGAAATAAATATTTGACTCTATACTATATATTGTGTGCTTTCTTCAATTACTGTTCGTTGATTTCTGATACTGAAAATATATCTTAATGTGTGTTTGTGTGTACATATGCTCTGATACACATGCATCTAGAAAGGTATAATAAAACAAACTTTCGTATATAGGTACACAATCTTTATCGTTTTGCAACTAGTAACTATTTTCCCTAGGTTAGGAGAAGTATAAATAGAAATGACACTGTTTTATGTTGATAGGTATAGTGTAGCGGAACTAAAATGGCATAGGAAAATGTTTAAAGTTTTGGAAAATTTTGGTCAATCAATCCCAGTGGAATCAAATTACAGATCAGCTAACTTTATAAATGTATCTGGTTGGAATGTAGGATTATATGCAGCTTAGCATCATAGCCTAGTAATATATTATATTATTATACGGATATCAACGCAAGTGAATAGTAAAACAAGGTACAGGATATTTAGTTGAGAAACAATAATAATAATAATAATGTACACGCTTACAAGGAGAAGATCGGAAATATTGAGTTGAAGTTACCAATGGTACGAACAACAACCAATATGGCATTGCTAGGAAGAATTTACTTAACTAACTATAGAAGGGGAAAATAAAGAACAAGTATTGATTGAGGCAGAAATAGATATTGTTTAAGATTATATTAAAAATATTAAGATTAATAACATACTGATTTGAAGCGAAGAATGTAAACATGATAAATGAAACATCATTACCTTGTAATATATTAATATACGGATGTTAACGCAAATCAATGGAAGAACAAGGTACAAGATATTTTGTTGAGAAATAATAATAACAACAATATACATGCTTACAAGGAGAAGATCGGGTATATTAAGACAAGGTAACTAGTGGTACAAGGCAACTCAAGTAGCATTACTGGGAAGGAAATTACTTAATCAACTATAGAAGGGGAAAATAAAAGACAAGTGGCGGTGGATGCAGAAGTAGATATTATTCGGAGGACATTTGGTAAAAAAATTATATATATATATATATATATATATATATATATATATATATATATATATATATATATATATATATATATAAAATAATAATAGTAATAATACTTAAAACCTAAACCAGTTGGAAGGATAGAATCAATGATAATAAATGAAGGTATGCCTCTTGTAGTGCTGACAACGATACGGCCTCTGTGTTATCTGGTTAACTAGGCGATTCTTGGAGAACAGAATATGGAAAAGCTCCAAGTTACAAAGAGGACAAAAATCCTTACCTTTATCGTAGGGAACTGAAGTAGCCAGTATAGACCATTCCAAAGAGAATTGTTTATTGCAATCTTTCAGTTCCCAAATAAATTTACTTAAGCCGGTGGTACTAGCTTTATTCCTATCCCTAAATGAAGAATAATGGTTCAATATTCTCTTGGAGACCTGCGTCGATGAGCTACCTACGTAAAACGAGACATCAGCGTGAGACATTACCTTGCATTGATGAACCGCATTCTTGGTCTTTGCATTCGCACTTAAAAACTTAATTCTATTAGGATTTAATTCTGAGATGCTAATCTTATTATTGTTACAGATATTGTTATGATTCCTAATATTGTACATACTACCTATATTAATACCTAAATGACTATTGCCATCATTTGTGTGTGTTAAATTATTGGAGTAATTATTATTGTTATTGGTATGAACATTACTATTATTATTATTATAACTGGGATGGCTGTCTAGAGAAGAATCTAAAAACCTGAGATTATGGGAAGAAATAATCTGTAACAAATTTTTAGTATTAGAAAACCCAAATCTAACCTTATGCGACTTAATTATTGGGTAATAGTGGGAACCCTTAGGAAAGTTCATACTCACTGCATCTCGGAACTGCCGGACCAAATTTGATTTAACTTGCTTCCCAAACGGGAGGATGAGCCAGATATTATTATCAACAGATCTAGATACAGTATTAGTGTGGTTAAATAAATAAAGATTTTTGAATTTGTTAAAGTGCTTAGAACCAGCTGGGTCTCCTCTCTTATGTGAGTGATGAGCATGTTCCACTTTCTCAGTAAAGTGAGAAGAATGGGAAGAAATAGAAATGGGTTCATTCACGCTAGTAAAGAGGGTATCATGTTGTGTAAAAGGGGAAAGATCACTAGAAGAGTCGATGTACCTTACCTTGTCTTTATAACCTGCCTTCAATAAGGCTGAATTATAAAAGTCAGCCTCATTGAAAATTTGAGAGTTAGAGGAAAGTTTGGAAAGCCTTATTGAGATACTCCTAACCAAATTACTAGTTATATGTCTTGGATGGTTCCTAAAGGGGCTTATGTACTTGAGATTAGTTGATGGTTTATGGAAAGGAAAGTGTGTATTACTATGTAAGTCTAAAGTAACGTTTAGAAAGTTTGCTACAGAGACCTCATCCTCAAAAACGATGCCAAAGCCCATTCTTTTGAAGAATCTAGCTAACCTATTTTTAACCTTTTGTATGCACTGGGCAGAGGCATTATGGAGGTATAGCAGACAATCGTCCCTGTAAAGACCTCCATTTATGTTAGGGAACTGGTCTGCCATTTCTTACAATAAATACGAACAGACCACATCAGCTATTTGAGCTGAGTTCGAACTTCCCATAGGAACATCAAAAGCCTC
>NC_142947.1:16306089-16316089 GCF_046866305.1 Octopus bimaculoides
ATATAGCAATGCACGTTAAAAAAACTATTTATGCAAAAGTAATCCATATCCAAATGAACACATCCCTCCGCCTCCTCTTGCTCCTCCTCCTCCTGCTCCTCCTGCTCCTCCTGCTCCTCCTGCTCCTGCTCCTCCTCCTCCTTCTTCTTCTTCTTCTTCTTCTTCTTCTTCTTCTTCTTCTTCTTCTTCTTCTTCTTCTTCTTCTTCTTCTTCTTCTTCTTCTTCCAAGTTCCATAACTACATTTATACTTTCTTTCATAAAAACTCTTTCTGTTTTTTTTCCTACATAGATATTGAAATTGTAGACATCTCACCTCTTGATTATATTGATTTTGGATACACGACTGGAATAACTATAATATGTCAGTTCAAGCTGGATGATCTCAATGCGCTTTACATCGAGCGAAACAACAATCCTATTTTTAAATTTCAATATAGCTGGGAAACAAGAAAGTATTATATAGCATATAAGCATAGAGGTTTCGACTGTACTCCAATTACTGGTCCTAAAGATCTGACTACCTGCTGGAAATTTAATCCCACGTGTGAGGATGCAGCAAGCTATTCATGTACATCATATGCCGAATCTTCAGAACCTAAGATTTTAAAAGGTCAGTTTTACTTCTTTTTTTCTCTTCATTTATTCATCTCCATTATCACTCACTGTATTTCTATGGCGTGTTTCTATTGCACTATCAAACACAGATTTATAGCCTTTGATATGTAACATATTTTTCTGTGGTTTATGTTTTCTGTTGTAATGAACCTACTCTACGTACTGTGTGTAGTACCTGGTCGTGCAATTTTCTGAAAAAGACGTCAGGATAATTAAAACAGTAAGACAAGAAATATCGGTTTCAAATTCTGGCACAAGGCCAGAAAGTTCGGGGAGGGACTTATTTTATCGACCCCAAAAGGATGATAGGTATTGTCGACCTTGGTGTAATTTAAATTTAAAACGGACGAAATTTAAGTTATTCCACTCCGCATTCATTCACAGAAATCCTATGTTTTTGCATTGTTCAACGATCTTTCTGTTAAAGTAAGATTATGAATGACAATGAAGGTCTAAGATAACCGAAATATGCCTGGTGTTGTTGCTAAAGACCTCACACGCGCTCTACGTTTTTATTGGTCAGTTTGAGGAGGAAAGAACAGCTCCCATATCCACTGCAGCGTTTCACAAGTTATGGTAATATTCACAATGTTTTGATCTTAATATAGTTAATGTTTGGTAACATGTAACACATTAGGCTTGGTAGTGGAAAGGTATACGAGTAAAAAATATCAGTCAAGATAGAAATTGTACTCAATCAGAAATTTAAAAGAAGAAAGATGATATAGTTTTTCTATAGGTTGCTGTTCTTCGTGTTTGCCTTCAAGTTAATAAGCCGGCATACGTGTGTTAGTGTGATAGAAGAACCGTCCTCAGCCGTGTTAGTAGAATTTCATTTTCAGATGAATTTGCAGCAAGTTCAGGTTCATCAGCTGTTTCGATCTAGGGTATTTTCTTATCACAAAACCAAGAATTAACACATCATTCCTACATTTAACCCTGTTTTATTTTTAATTTGGCTGTTGCTGTTTCTGGTACCATCTATTATTAATACTTTCTTTCAAGAATATCTTTACATCATCCAAAACATTTAGTAGTTACAGCTGCTGCTGCTGCTGCTGCTGAGGATGATGATGATGATGATGATGTTGATAACTGTTATGGTTGTAATGTTTCGTGCTAGATACACAACTTCAACAGACCTATAAGCAAAGGGATTGCAGAAAGGGCCGTCACTTTTTTCAGGATCTTCCAAAGTCGTTCATTTCTTTCCTAATACAAATGTGTTGCCGAATTGTATCCTAAGCATTCAGTTAGATTATTTTCTGTATTATTTACTGACCATATCAGAAATTGCATTCTATCTGTGTTCAACTTCTCTTTAATCATTTTGTTCAGGTAAAACATTGTGAAACTGTTTTGGTTTAGCATTTCAGATTTGATCTCACCAATGCTCATTTCCATAATGTTGTTAACATACATCACAGCCCTTTTGTTATGAAGTAGGATTTCCGAAATAGTATATTTGATATCATCTATTGACGGTAACATTCAGTATTGATTTATGTCTATATGATACGCCTGATCAAGAGTGAAAAGCATTTTCAAATTTTGGAATTGAACCAAGCTTACACTTGCCGAATGGATTTTACGGAGCAAAGCAGCTGGCCAATACACCACGTACTAAAGAACTAATATGTAGTATATAGAACTAATGATTTCATAATAACCACAGGTGAGGATAGGCACAGAAACCAAATTGAAGATAGCAGTTCAACTTATTTGGTAACTTCCCTGCTTCTGAATGCTGAAGCAAGCGAATTACTCTGACAGCACCTGCAGTTTTCCCATCCAATCCACCTTCGAACCTTCCACCACTCGTTAATACAACCCCAAGAAATCCAGTCTTCTACACTTGTCTCCGTGATATTCTACTAACATACCGGGTAAATTGGAAAGGCCTTCTTCACAGAATCAGTGACCGAGATTTTACAACACTTATTCTCATCCCTGCCTTGCAGCACTCAGTAGCGAGTCCATTCAGTGATCATAAATGTTGAGTAATGTTTGAAAGAGGATGACCGTCAATAATGACGGCCTAAATCGGGTTTCTGCGAAGGGTGTCTGAAGTAGCGTTACTCGATAGTGCGTGTTGTTTACAGATCAGGGAGTCTCTCTGTGTCCAGCCGCTATTTCACCGCAGGTCGCATCTCCGGTGGTATGGTCATGTGATTAGACTGTCGAAGAAAAGAATTGTAAAACGGTCTCTTCAAACCGGGCCAAGCGGCAGGGGACCTTGGCGAAGGCTAGAGGAAGTAGGTTGGATAATATACATAATCTCGGTCACACTTGGGGATCCAACTGGAAAATCTAGTGACGGTTACTTCTGAGAGGATCAATGGGAGAAGTGTCAACAGACTCTTCCAGAAATAGTGGGTAGAGAAGAAAGATGGATGGAGCTCGTGATTACAAAATAGAATTCTTAACCCCTTACATATATTGAGCGAGTACATATGAGTGTGGGTGTATGTCTGTATATACTTATGTATGTATGTGTGTATATATGAGAGAGTGTGTGTGTGTATATATATATATGTGTATATATATATATATATATATATATATATATATATATATATATATATATATATATTACGGAGATGTACTTGCATAGCAAGTGACCTGATCTGAGATCGTGTGCTTCCTGATAGAAGACGCAGTTAGGTTTCTTTTCAATGTAGTTGTCCAGGTGTTCTTTGAACCTATCATTGATACTCCTAGAAGTCTCACCAATGTATGACTCTGGGTTAGTCGCGCAAGCTCCTTCTTGGCACTTAATTCGGTATACGGTGTTCTTGGTTTTGCAGTTCACGTGTGGGTTTGTAGAACATACTGCACAATTATTTTGACAGATGATTCTATCAAACGGATATGATTTACATAACTCAGATTTGATAGTCCTACCTGTCTTTTCTACAACTTTGATCTTAAGGCCAGTTGCGTGCAGGATTTTCTTGAATGCCTTACTTAATATGCTCTTCGGTGTAGCATCAACAAACGTTTTAACCGTTATCCTTGTATTAGTGTCATACATATTTGTATATATGTATGTGTGTGTGTATATATGTATAGGTGTAGTGATGGTTAAGCGTATATGCGTGTATACTTTGAGATATGTATATTTGTGAGCGTGTGTGAGTGTCAATATGATTGTGTATACTTGTTTATATATGTATAAGTAAGGTTATATATGTACATATATGTATCTAAGACGTTGTATCAATTCACCGTTAGACGATGGCGAGAGGGACAAACGCACACACACACATATATGTGTGTACGTGTTTGCATATGTATGTATGCATATGTATATATGTGCGTATATACAACCTTCAACAAAGTAACTGTCATGTATACAACTTGAACTGACGCACATATCAGTACATAAACATACATTCACATGTACATACATATGCACACACACACACACACACACACACACACACACACACACACAACCACGTCTACACACTTACCCTATTACTCACGTACATCCATACGTACATACGTGCATACTCACATACATACATATATACATACATGTGTATAGGCATGCACACATGCATACGCATGTACACATGTACACGCACATACATACATACATACATACATACATACATACATACATACATACATACACATGTACATATATGTCATGAACTAACTGTTACTTTCTCAGATGCAGCACAGAATGTTGTCAGTGAACAGGTCGCGGTCTCAAAGCGACGAAAATATTTTGACAAATTAAATTTAAATGTTGAAGTGAATCTAACGGATTTTGTGTGTTATTTTAAATGGCTTATAAACACCTTCCACGCTGCAATTGTTATATATATATATATATATATATATATATATATATATATATATATATATATATATATATATATATATATATATATATGTATGAATTATGTTTGTATGTATGTATGTATGCATGTCTGTACGCATATATACTTATCTATCTATCTATCTATCTATATATATATATATATATGTGTGTGTGTGTGTGTATATGTATGTGTGTTTATGTATATATATATATATATATATATATATATATATATATATATATATATATATATATATATGTATCTGAGTGTATGTATACACACGACATACATACATACATGCATACATACGTACGTACGTACATTCATAAGTACACGCACACATATACCTATGTGTGTTTAAATATATATACATGTGTATGAGTATGTCATTAATCTTTTGTGAAGTTTGTTTTGACTAGGCTCCACACTGCTTTAGTACTGCCTTTCCTTAAAAAGTTAGAAGTTGAGCTCTTAGAATCAGCGTTCACAAGGTCCAATATTAAGAATAGTTTAGTTTCGTATGAAGATTGCAGTTTATATTAGTGAAACCACCGAATCTATTTGTGAAGTCCATTATTCTAAGATTTACATATTTTGATTCGTTTTCTTTTCAGCGCGATCTTACATAAGTGGACTGCAAGTTCTTAACCCACCCATTGAAGTGGGCAAGACATCGATCTTCAGATGTTCAGCATATATCGCTGCACCTTTTGGCATTAAAGACTTTTTATGGTTTGAAAGAACGCTGAGTGGTACAAAAGTACATGAGCATAAAATAAAAGTTCTATCTCGCGACGAGTGTTTAACTCCAGTGGTGTCAATTTATAATTACACGGTAAAACATGAGGACTTTGGCGTAACGAACATCACATGTTTTCTGGATGGCAAAACACTCACTAAATTACTCAGCAACTAAGCAAGTAAGCAAATTTTCTTTGATTAGCGCTTTTACATGTTCTTGTAATTATTGCTGCTATATAGTCTCATGTCTTTGATGATTGATCTGTCTGAGCAGACCTATACCCAAAGATATTCCAGATGTGGCAATCACGACTATGTTTTTGAAGCAAAGTACAATTAGGGGATCTTTTTTAAAACGGGGGCCACATTTTTCATTAACGAAACACTTTGAAACTTGGAACACTGGTAGAATGTGTCATATAAAACATCTTTTTCTCTTAGTCTTCTTAAAAAAAAAAGAAATCCATAAGTTATTCCATGTTAAAGTTATCGTATTTCTGTAATTTCAACCAATCACTGACGTCCATTCAGCCAATATACATTAAGTGCCGACTACATAAACAAACGATTTTGAAACAATTAACCCTAACCCTAACCCTAGGGTTAGGGTTAGGGTTAAAGCAAATTTAAAATGAAAAAAGCAAATAAAACGAAGGTATGGAGATTAAATATGCTTTACATCGCTTAATCAGCCAAAGGAGTAAATGTAAACAACTGAATACATGTCAGTGATTGGTTGAAATTATCGAAATAAGACAATTTTTTACATGAAATAAATTCGAATGCAAAAATATTTTTCTGTTTTATAACACAAAATAGATAAGTATACGAAGTTTGAAAGTCTTTCCGTACCAAAAACACTACGTAAAACATTAATGAAAAATGTGGCCCCGTTTTAAAATAGATCCCAATTAGGACTATATCAAATATGTCCATGTTTCTTTTACGATGTCATATCAGAAATGACTGGGATTTCGCTGCCATTTCTCGCAGGTCGAAATGCCTTGAAAAAGTCTCCTAATAACTATATGTTAATTTACTGCTACATCTCAGTGCATTTTTTGCAAACCTTATTCTATGGTATACAAGTCAACGTAATATATGGTGTAATCAATTGTGATTAACAACTGCCAAAAAGTGTCAGCGGAGCACCACTCCCACCCGCACTCCCATCCGACACGATATTGTCGCAAAAAATATACAATGGCCTTTCGAAAGAAAAACTGTCCTGGAATAAATATAGTGAATTCCCCCTCTTATTGATTACATAGACAATCATCAACACAAGGAATACTGGTGGGTGATTCCCAATAAAACACCTGTCAAGTGTAAAAATAACAGGCCGGATATTGTTGTTGAGGGACAGACAACAAAAAGTATTCACCGTAGCAGAGGTCAGCTGACCTGCTCATGTGAATATCTTTTTGAAAATGAAAGAGAATAGGGATAACTGTGGACAAGCGCTCCAAAACAGTCAGCTTACATATAAAGGTTCACATTTCTACCAATGATAATTGGTGCACTAAGTTTCGTGAGTAAATGATTAAGTGACAATCTGGATAAATTAGGGTTTTCAGAAAAAAAATCAAATATCTTGCACATTATGAATATAAAAATCTGTAAGCGTAACAGCAAGCTCCTTCTTCAGAACAAGAATTAAAATAAGTAAAAACAGAAGAGAACACACACACACACACACACACACACACACACACACACACACACACACACACACACACGCACACACACACACACACACACACACACACACACACACACACACACACACACGCACACACGCATGTATATATAAATTAAATTCACACACACTCTATCGTTTGACATCTTCATATTTCAATATTATGACATCAGTGTGACTGCTAAGAAACATATAGGTTTAGTTTTATGGATAAAAAGGGCGGTCGAAACAACAAAATGAATAAGAGTGGTGTAGAAAAGGTTTTGTAATAATAAGTCCATGTCCGTTTACTTCTCGAGTTCAAATCATACAAGACTATTGCAAACCTTATTCTACGGCTTCATTATTGTTGGGGATCAGTTCGATAACCCACGAAACTCCGTCACTTGTTGACTACTTCTTATTAGAGAGAGACCTTACAGAAGGTATTTAGTCAAGTATTTGTGTAGTAATGTAGCCAGTTGATCGTAAATCTCGTGTACAACTGAATAATAGTCAAGTAGCAAAGCAAAAATTGTATTGAAATACATTATTCAATGGCAAGGCTAAAGTATATTTAGATTTACAGTGTTTCATGTCATTGAAGTGGAAACTTGGCGAAAAGATAATGGAATTCAAAACATTTAAGAGTTACATCACAATGACGTTGATTTTAACGCCAAATTCTATTGTTACATGAGATATATTAGTGGGTTATATTTGTATTATATATATATATATATATATATATGTGTGTGTGTGTGTGTGTGTGTGTGTGGAGGCGCGATGGCCTAGTTGTTAGGACAGCGGACTCGATGTCATAGGATTGCGGTTTCGATTCCCAGACCGGGCATTGTGAGTGTTTATTGAGCGAAAACACCTAAAGCTCCACGAGGCTTCGGCAGGGGATCGAAACCGCGATCCTATGACCGCGAGTCCGGTGCCCTAACCACTGGGCCATTGCGTCTCCACAATTAAGACTATACCCACTTCGGTACAAACATTCAATGAAATACTTAAAGATACATCTTAAACACAGAACAGACAAATATCCTTAACATATCTTTTTTACTTGCTTTAGTTATTGGACAGCGGTCTT
This sequence comes from Octopus bimaculoides, assembly GCF_046866305.1. Classification (NCBI taxonomy): domain Eukaryota; kingdom Metazoa; phylum Mollusca; class Cephalopoda; order Octopoda; family Octopodidae; genus Octopus; species Octopus bimaculoides. Next base: position 16,314,057 of record NC_142947.1, read on the forward strand.
GCTGGAGCAACACATTGAAAGGTTTAGTCGAACAAATGAACCCCAGTACTTATTGGTAAGCCTCGTAATTATTCTGTCGGTCTTTTATTGTTGAAGTGTTAAGTCACAGGGTAGGGTGAAGGGTCGATAAACAATCCCAAACCAGTTGTCAAGCCGTGGGTAGGATAAACGCAAACACTATGACACACATAAATATATACGTTCAAACATACATAGATGAATTTGTGTGTGTGTGTGTGTGTGTGAGTGAGCGTGTGTGTGTGTGAGTGAGTGTGTGTATACGCGCGTGTGTGTGTGTGAATGTGTATTACTTAACAGACGCAGTACATGTTTTATGTGCTACTAATAATTTCCTACGGTGAGGAACACCTTATACATATCCACCAGGCACAAACCACATATCATAACGAACAAAAAATTGAAAGCGAGAAGTTGAGAAGCAAGCATGTAGAAAACGTGGAAGGTTAAAAAACGGAAAGCGGAAAAGTAAAAAAGAAGAAAGCTAAAAGAGTTTTTCTCCTTAGACCTTAAATTATAAGTCTGGAATGATATCAGCAAGCTAATCAAATGAAGGCGGAATTTTCAGATTCTTGAATATGTACCTAGACATATGTTTACAACTGCTGAAAATTTCAGATCTAGAGTTCAGTAGTAAGTGAGTGATCTTAGATCTGAAAAGGATCTCAGCTCGTTCAGCTAAACATACAGGCATGGTTTTACCTTTAGCTGCGCCTACCCGAGATGCACACCGCACTATAAAAGTGTTCTGCAGAGGAAGATTTGCGTCGAGCAGCATCGATCGTTTGTAGGAGGGATCCGTCTACATTTTATCGTGAAAATTGCCCTGTTGCATTACTTTTTTTTTCTCTACCTGGGGGTTGTGGTGAAAGACGTTGTGTGGTAAATGAGACTGAAAAGACTGATGGCAGACACTTTGATTTTCAGCTAAACTCATCGACTTTTCAAGTTACAGTTAGAAAGAAAAGTGAGTGTGGAAAGGGGTCTTCTTAGTGAATTTGTTGTACGGTGGATGAATGTAGCTAAAATGACCCGAGTGAATTATCCTGAACTAAGCGTGCGCCTGTAGTTGGATGGAGTAGTAGTTACCATGGTACTACTGTTGAGCAGGGTGACTCGGGATCTGAGGGGTTACTTGGTTGCCCCTGGATGCATTTCCTTCCAAGTGTTGCCATAATTTTCCTGTTGTTATAGTTGTTGTTTTTTATTGTTTACGCGTGTTTATGCTAATCCCCAATATCCTTGATTATTTTTCTTGAGGCGGAGAACTGGTGGAATCGCGAGCAAGCCGGAAAAATGCTTAGCAACATTTTGTCCGGCTTTACATTCTGAGATCAAATGCCACCGAAGTTGACTTTGCCTTTCATCCTTTCGAGGTCGTTAAAATAAGTACCAGTTGAGTACTGGAGTGGACGAAATCGATTTCTCCTTTCCCCAAAATCTCTGGTTTTGTACCAAAATTAGAATGAAATATATTTTTTCTTTTTATTACAGAAAAATTGTATGATGCAAATATTATTACTAAGATTTTGACATTTGCAACATTCCTGCTTTTTATTAGCAATCTGCGTTAAGTATCTTGAAAAAAAAAACACAATATCAATCAGGTTAGTATTATGTTTTTCATTTTGTTTTCTGTGATTTTGTTATCCTTATATAAAATAGTATCGATTTAGTTTGTGCTTACTGCATTGCTTTTTTTAAAAAAATCTCATTGTTGTCGTAATCATCCTTCTTTAACGTTGAGATTAGCTTTCATCGAGCAAAGCATTCGATCATTTAATATCTTATCATTTCGGACGTAGATCTTTTACTGGCTTCAGTCATTGGACTGCAACCGTGCATGGACACAACATTGAAATACCGAAAACATAGACCTTACTATCTTATCTTTAAGCCTGGTACTATTCTATCGGTCACTTTTGTCGAATCTGTATGTTATGGGGCCTTATAAAAGCAAAACCGGTTGTCAAGTGTAGGTTGGAGTCAAATATATCCATACATACATACATAAT
>NC_142947.1:16321089-16426089 GCF_046866305.1 Octopus bimaculoides
ATTTATTGAAAGGATTACTAGATGAAAGTGACATTAGTCTTGATCGAGGAAATATATACGAGCAAAATGACTCGGTTAAAATGGAGATGGTATTCATTCAGAAATTTAAAGGAAGAAAGACTGCTTTTGCTTTTGTAAAAGCGGAGGTAGTTATTCTTCGTGTTTGCCTACCAATCAAGTATTCTGTGCTCTTAGCTCACGTTCAGTGAGCCGTTGTGTGTGTGTGTGTGTGTGTGTGTGTGTGTGTGTGTGTGTGTGTGTGTGTGTGTGTGTGTGTACGTTTGTGTGAATCTACAGCAAGTTCAGGTTCAACAAATCTCAAGTAGTTTCTGATTTCAAAACCAAAGAATTAACGTGTCTTGTCTGTTTTTAATCCTGTTTCTTTTTTTTAATTTGGTGATTGCTGTTTCTGGTACCATCTCTCATTTAATTCTTTCTATCAAGAATATCTTTACAGCATCCAAAACATTTAGTAGTTGCAGTTGATGATAATTGTGACGGTTGTACTGTTTCGTGCTAGATTCCCAACTTCAACAAACCTATAATCAAAAGGATTTCAGAAGAGGCTTTCACGGTTTTTGGGCTCGTCCAAAGACGTTCACTTTTTTACCAATACAAATGTGTTGCCGTATTGTATCCCGAGTATTCAGTTAGATTCTTTTCTGTAGTTTTATCGACCGTTGCAGAAGTTGCATTCTGTCTGTGTTCAACTAATCTTTATCCATTTTATGGGGTCAGTGGGTTCCTCACAAAATTTCCGAGTTCAATCGCGCGCAGAGAGTGAATATATGTTCTACTTTGCTGTCACGTCTCACGAATGTACCTCTTTTGGACCGAACAGTGACTGGTGACGAGAAATGGGTTCTCTAAAAATGTCAAGCCTCGAAGACAGTGGAAAGGGAAACGAGAAACCTCGGCACCCTACGCAAAAGACTGTCTTCACTCACGTAAGGTGTTGTTATCCGTTTGGTGGGATATGAAATATGTAGTCCACTTTGAACTTTTAAACCCAAACTAAACGATAACAAATGAGATATACTGCGAGCAGCTTGAGTGACTTAATTCAGCGCTAGGAGAAAATCGACCATCGTACACACGCACACACATATACATGCATATGCACACATTTACACACACATACACGCATGCACACATGCGTATTCATTCATATTTACATATGTCTATTTGCAGTCATGTACGCATGCATACCAGAGTGCGCGCACACACGCATGCGCATGCACATGTGCAGTCGCACGTGCGCGAGTATTCACGCGCGCGCAAAACAAACGTTGGGGATTGGTAAGCATCGGGAATGGGTTTAGTAGGCGTTATGGTATGGTAAAAGCTGGGGATTGGTAAATGGTGGTCCTGCTCATGAGGTTAGTTGGTAGTGGTGTCCTTTGTGCAGGCGGTATAAAGTAGCAGCTGGTGCTAAGGTGGTATATCCGGGTTGTTGGCAGTCAGAGGTCTGAAATTTGCCAGAAGGACATATCTCCGGTGACAACAATACGATAAATCGTATTTTTTGTTGATGGATACTGTGGGTTGTTTTAGGATATGCAGCTTTTCACGGAGACCGGGCTGGCCGTTGGGTATTTCATCTCGGGGATCACGGAGTCTCCAGAGAAAACGAGACAGGAAAGTAGAGTTCTCTCTATCTCTGGATCTGAAGAAGTGCATATGTTGGGAGTATCTACCTTTGAAATCATTAGCTGTCATACCCATATAGTAATGTCATCGGATGATGTAAGGGTTGCTCTATATACTACGGCCCTTGAAAGACAAGATCCTTCTAGAGAGCACATTGTGGTGTATCGGAAGTTGCAGGATGGGGATGGGGTAGTGTGGATGTATGTTTACGGCTGTTGATGCATGCAATTTTAGATTTGATGTTGTCTAAGTAAGAGTAGCTCTCCATGACATTATGGGGGTTGAAGAGTTTGTAATACTTATGGCCTCTGGGGAAGTGCTTCTTAGTTAATGACAGGGAGCCCCTAGCTACGTTGGTGGAATCATCTTGGTTGAAAGGGGGTTATACCATATAATTCTCCTTCTCCAAATCCTGAGAGTATTTGGGGTTTGTCCACATACGTGAGCTTCTCAGTAAACCCGCTCCTGGCCAAAGCATCATTATAGAGGTAGAGGGTAGCTCTACTAAAGATCTCTCTATTGGCCGAGAATAATTAGAAACCTGTAATTAGAAACCTTTTGCGTAGGCCTTTGCAAAATTTTTGGCAAAATTTGATGCATATTCTCTGCTCCACTTTCTCTGTCATGGTCAATGCTACGAACACACGCTACACACGTTACTGCCAAGCACTGCTGTAAACACCGGAAGTGAGCTAGAACGTTGAAACTTAGTGCACATGCACAGCAGAGTTTAAGGTCAATTTGTGTCAAGCAGCTTTACTCTGCATGCTATAGCTTCGTTACTATGGCAACAGTCCGGACACTTATTGATCATACTACGTACATACATGTGTGTGTCTAAATATACATGCGTATGAATGTGTCCTTCATGTGTTGTGTATTTATTGCTATTGATTCGGATCCGTATAGCCTTTGCACTGCCTTTACTAAAAAGTTCGGCTGTTGAACATTTCGAAGCACGAGTTCACAAGGTTCAGCATTAAAAATATGTAGGCGCAGGAGTGGCTGTGTGGTAAGTAGCTTGCTTACCAGCCACATAGTTCGGGTTCAGTCCCACTGCGTGGTATCTTGGGCAAGTGTCTTCTACTATAGCCTCGGGCCGACCAAAGCCTTGTGAGTGGATTTGGTAGACGGAAACTGAAAGAAGCCCGTCGTATATATGTATATATATATATATGTGTGTGTGTGTCTGTGTTTGTGTGTCTGTGTTTGTCCCCCTAGCATTGCTTGACAACCGATGCTGGTATGTTTATGTCCCCGTCAATTAGCGGTTCGGCAAAAGAGACCGATAGAATAAGTACTAGGCTTACAAAGAATAAGTCCCGCGGTCGATTTGATCGACTAAAGGCGGTGCTCCAGCATGGCCGCAGTCAAATAACTGAAACAAGTAAAAGAGTAAAAGAGTAAAAAATCTATTATTGTGTGGTCCCTTGTTCTAAACTTTACGTATTTTGATTCTTTCTCTTCAGCGAGATCTTACATAAGCAGGCTGCAAGTTCTTAACCCACCCACTGAGAAGAACAAGACAATGTTGTTGAGATGTACCGGATATATCGGTGCACCAGTTGGTCTTGCTGATTTTATATGGTTTGTAAGAACACGCTATGGAGTAAATGTCTTTGAAAAGTTTCAACGCATTACACCCAGTGGCAAGTGTTTCACTCCAGTAGTATCAATGTATAATTATTCTTTTGAACACACGGATGTTAGTACAGCAAGCATCGCATGTTTTCTGAGCGGTAAAATACTCACTAAACAACTCACTCCAGCAAGTAAGTTTCTTTATTTGTGTGTGTGTGTGTGTGTGTGTGTGTGTGTGTGTGTGTGTGTGTGTGTGTGTGTGTGTGTGTGTGTGTGTGTGTGTGTGTGTGTGTGTGTGTGTGTGTGTGTGTGTGTGTGTGTGTGTGTGTGTGTGTGTGTGTGTGTGTGTGTGTGTGTGTGTGTGTATTACTTTGATTTACGCTTTTACTTCTTTTTAATGTTGTCGCTGCTATTTAGCCTCAAGTCCTTGATGATAGATTTGATTGAGATTGAGTAGACCTACGACCAAAGACATTCCGAATGTTTTAAAATCATAGTACACTTAGGACTGTAATATCAAATATGCCCATTTTTTCTTTTATGACCGCGTATGAGAAATGATGGAGATTTCGCTTCTATTTTTCGCAGGTCGAAATTCCCTAAAAAGGTTCGTCATATCTATATGTTAATTACCTCTATATTTGTATGTATCCATATATTTATCAGAAATAATTTTTTGATAAAAGAGAGCAATAATAAGAAATATAAAGCACTAACTATGAGCAATGAGGAATCAAATGAATTAAGAGAGAAGGTCGACTAAAAAACAAAACAATTGTAGACTGGATTTTCTGTTTGCCATGCATTGACAAGGTGTTTTATTTAAGTATCTTTGTAATTCAAGTAAGACAAATATTAACAATTATATAAATGTTTAGAAATATTAGATCTGCTGTAATACATGTAATTTATAAAGTCTGCATAATTATTTGACGCGCAAAGAAAAAAAAAATGCACAGAAAATGAAAACACGCAGATTCTTTATGAAAAAAATAAGAAATATATTTATATCAAGTCATCTCAAAAGTTCTGTCCGAATTTTGAATAAAGAAAACAAGTGATCAAATGTTATATTTAATTGAAATTTAATCATCAATGTACTTTCCCTGATTATCTATGACTTCCTTCCATCTATTTACAAGCTTTTTAATCCCATCAATGTAAAACTCTTTTGGTTTCAAAGTGAAGAACTCTGAAATGTCAGTTTCGACCTCCTCCTGGCTTGCGAAAGTTATGTCCCCCAAATGATTCTGTAAACTACGAAACAAATGGTAGTCTGAAGGAGCAAGGTCGGGAGAATAAGGTGGATGAGCAATTTTTTCCCAACCAAGCTCTTCGATCTTCTGTGATGTGATCTTTGCAGTGTGGAGTCGTGCATTGTCCTGGTGAAACATCACTCCTTTTCGATTCACTAAAGCGGGTCTTTTTTTCTTCAAAGCTTGCTTCAAACACTCTAATTGCTGACAGTAGACTTGAGCATTGATTGTTGCATTAGGTGGTAACAATTCAAAGTGAATTACTGCTTTGCAATCCCACCAGATAGAGAGAAGAACCTTTTTCCCATGAAGTTCCCTTCTCGGTTGTGGCTGAGCCTTTTCCCTTTTACCAAGCCACTGTTTACGACGTTTAACATTTCGATAGAAGATCCATTTTTTATCACCAGTCACAAATCTATCCAAAAAGGGTAAAATGAGTTCGCGAGAATGGAGAGAAGAGCAGATGTCAACACGGGATTTGCGGTTGCTTTCGGACAATTTATGAGGCACTCATTTTCCAAGTTTAGGAACTTTTCCAAGTTGTTGAAGATGATGATGAACAGTTATATGGTTTGAACTAAGCTTTATTGTCAATTCTTCAACTGATAATGCAGGATTTTCTTCAAGTAATGCCTCAAGGAGCTTATCATCAAACTCAACTGGACGTCCTGTTCGACCTTCATCTTCAAGGCTGAAATCTTTGCAAGTTCTTTCATTAAAGCATACTTTCCCATAAACTGAGTGTGTTTCGAATCGCTTCGGCTGCAGAGTTTCCTTTTTTGTACTCATAAAGCATTATGTGCTTTAAATGCTCTTTGTATACTTCCATGTTAGAAAGGGTTTTAATTAAAAAAATTTTAATTCTGTTATTCTGTAAAATAATATTTAATTAGTTTAAATGTACACAAACGCATAAAAATAATTTTTAATTCCATTAGACATTCTAAAATACTATTAAATTTTATTCAATTTAAAAAAATGTAAAATCGGACAAAACTTATGGGATGACCTGATATATAAAGAAAAAATAGATAATAATAATGCTAAGGTAATGACAAAACTATTTTTTAGAGCAATAAGAGCGTTGTCGTTTGCTTGAACATTGTGATATCGGAGAATGTGAAAAGAGAGGAAATAGAGAGCTTCTAACAATGCGGTAAGTTAAAAAATCCTTTATGTTTTAGTCGCAAGGGCCCATCTTCGTAAGAAAAACAGTCTGAGAAATGTCCAGTTATGTAGGTCCGTTAACCCATTCAAATCCCAAGCATTTTATAACAGTAGTAGTCAATTGTCATAGCAGTCAATCTCCGAACGTAGGTGTAAACAAATAAAAACAAAACAAAAAACAACAAATTATCAGTTTTTTTATCACTTAAAGTTACATAACTTTTTTCTATCTTTTAACAAAGTTTTCACCAAAAGATTCTACACATTGAGTTCTTTGAAATAGTTATAATCCAAGTATAGTTTTTCTTTTAAATAACTGAGAAATTACGTGTTAATGTAAATATTAGGCGTTACTCTTCCGTTTTTAGTCCAACATCTTTTATCATAACTTTTTTTTATTCCCAGTATATTTATTGGACGGTAGATGAATGGCGCGAGTGAATTGCCCTAAACTAAGCATGCGCCTGTAGTTTGAGAAGCATAGAGGAGAGAAAAGCATTTACCATAGTACTACTGGTGAGCATGTCCTTTTAAGTAAGCAAATCTGTTGCCATAATTATTTTCCTGCTGTTATAGTTTTTTTTTTTCTTTTTTCTACACGTTTATGTAAATTCTCAATATCCCTGATTATTTTTTTCTGAGATCTGGCAGAATCGTGAGCACGCAGGAAAAAACGCTTAACAGCATTTTGTCCGGCTTTACTTTCTGAGTTGACTTAGCCTTTCATCCTTTCGGGGTTGATAAAATAAGTACCAATTGAGTACTGGAGTTGACGTAATCGATTTTCTCCTTCCCTAAAATTTCTGGCCTTGTACCAAAATTATAATGGAATATATTTTTTCTCTCTGTTACAGATAAATTGTATAATGCAAATATTATTACTAAGATTTTAATATTTGCAACAGCCCTGCTTTTTATTAGCAATCTGCATGAAGTATCTCGAAAAAGAAAAACCGAATCAACCAGGTTAGTATTATATAATTCATTTTCTTTTCTGTGATTTTGTTATCCTTATATAAACTATCGGAGGCGCAATATCCTAGTGGTTAGGGCAGCGGACTCGCAGTCATAGGATCGCGGTTTCGATTCCCAGACCGGGCGTTGTGAATGTTTATTGAGCGAAAACTCCTAAAGCTCCAAGAGGCTCCGGCAGGGGATGGTGGCGAACCCTGTTGTACTCTTTCACCACAACTTTCTCTCACTCTTACTTCCTGTTTCTGTTGTGCTTGTAATTCAAAGGGTCAGCCTTGTCACACTGTGTCACGCTGAATATCCCCGAGAACTACGTTAAGGGTACACGTGTCTGTGGAGTGCTCAGCCACTTGCATGTTAATTTCACGAGCAGGATGTTCCGTTGATTTGATCAACTGGAACCCTCGACGTCGTAAGCAACGGAGTGCCAACACACACACATATAAAATATCATTGATTTAGTTTGTGCTTACTGCATTGCATTTTTAAAAAAATTTCATTATTGTCATCATTATTAATTAATGTTTAGATTAGTATTCATCAAGCAAAGCATTTGAACACTGAACATCTCACCATTTCGGACGTAGACCCTTTACTTGTTTCAGTCATTGGACTGCGGCCATGCTTGTCCATAACCTTGAAATACCGAACAAATACACATCACTGATTAACTTTAAGTATGGTACTTATTCTTCCGGTCACTTTTGCTGAACCGCTATGTTATGGGGCTTTATACAAGCAACGCCGTTTATCAAGTGCTGGCTAGGGTCAAATACATACATACATACATACATACATACATACGTACATACATACATACATACGTACATACATACATACATTCATACATACACACCTACCTACTTAGATAGATAGATAGATAGATAGATAGATAGATAGATAGATACATACATACATACATACATACATACATACATACATAGTTTCTTTGTAAACTGACAACTCTTTCTTTTTTGCAGGTTACTGTCTGATGAACCCCTTCTGCGAAACTTCCAAGTTACGGTCAACTCGCATTTTCCAGGAAATAAATATTAGATTCAACACCCTCAATTGTGTGCTTTCTCTAGTTACTGCTCGTTGGCATCTGTTATTGAAAACGTATCATATGAATGTGTGTGTGTGTGTGTGTGTGTGTGTGTGTGTGTGTGTGTGTGTGTGTGTGTGTGTGTGTGTGTGTGTGTGTGTGTGTGTGCAATATATTTCTGTAAATACACGCTCAAACACATACATCTAAATAGATATCATAAAATAAATATTCACCTATATGTAGGTACATAGTCTCTTGTGCTGATAGATATAGTGTAGCAGAACTAGAAATGTATGGGAAAATGTTATCTAAATTCTTCGGAAATTTTGGTCTATCAATCACTATAGAAGCAGATTACAGATCAGTTAATTTTCTAGATATAACGAGCTTCAATATGAGATTATGTACACCTTTCCATAAATCAAGCGAGAATTTCAGGAACGTTAGAAAATCCTTATATCATCCCCTTGCGATTATAAACTCTATTATTAATGACGTTTCTCATAGAATTTCGAAATCGTCTGCCGTCAAGGAAATCTTCATGTCGAATAGGGTTGTAAAAGGCAGCACTAGCTAGAGTGGGATATACAGGAAAATTAGTTACAACCAAAGTAATGAGTAGTTTGCAACCCTGCTTGCACGAACGCATGAACTCTATAAAATAATTATTATAATTATAAAGTCCACAATTGTAAGGCGAAAATGTACAAGAATCGCCCGAAAACCATTAATGAGCTAAAAGACTCAATCATAACCTTCAAACGGTCCATACCGCGTCAGACTCTCCAAGGTGTGTTTCAAAATACATAGTACTTCCTATGTAAACCCTTACCATCTATGTCAGGTACGATAAGTACCTGTTTGCTTGAAAGAGGAGTTAAAATCCTCCAAAACCATTCGTCTCTCACTAAATGTAAACACGCACGGAGAATATAGTAAACCTATTTTTCCGAAACAGCCTCCTTATTTGTAAAATACATATAGTAAAATGCAAATAAGTTCATAGAAATTCTGGGATCAATTGATTTCACCTTCTGTGTTGAACCAACAGTCAAGGCTCGTCAGCCAAACTTACTATATAAATTATTTCAAAAAAACATATTTACTTTTCCGTGCGCGTTGTTCAATTGAAGGTCCCCTCAAACAGATACTTATCGTACGATGACTTTTTATCATAAATTTGGCTTACTTGAATAATGTTGGCTGTCCACTTTATCATTATTTTTATCGATAATGATAACTCATTTCAATTTTTAAGATTTATACTTGCTCACTAACGTTCGATTTTTTTCTCAACTGTCTGGGTGACCCTGCAATAAAGAAGGAACTTGGACATCATATAACCCTGATAAGCCCAGCACTCCCAACGATTCACTTTGACATGAATCAATAGAGTTGGAAGAAAGCTTAGGAAGTTGTTAAGGCAGATAGGTTTAATCTCTACATCCAGTGTCCAGTGAAGTGTCTTACTGAAAAATCAATTACGAAAAATACCAAATTCTTCTTCTTGCCTTTACCCCTCCAACGCGGAGTATAAGCTACTTATAATTGAATTCCATGTCGCATAATTTCTCGCTTCTGTACTTATACTCTGTCATGAATGTCCCCCTTTCTCTAGTTCCTTTTGTGTTGATCTACGCCACGAGTTCTTAGGCCTACCCATCTTTCTATATCCATCCAGATTCCACTGTAAAGCGCTTTTCGCTGCATTTGGTGTGTCCTTTCTAATTGTGCTACCAATCCACTTCCACTTTTTCTTTAAAAGTCTCTCAAAGCCCAACCCCTAGTCCTCGTCGTGAGAGATGGAAACAGGTAAAGCTGGCCAACTATATGGTGAAGTTGAATGGGCTAATCACCCGTGCAATGGATTTTCAAATTGATTACGAAAACACTGATAGTTGACAAGTCTTGAAAAATACCAAACAAATGTAGTAAAAGAAAGAAAATATTTGACCGTTTCTCTCTCTCACTTTTTTCTTTCTCGTTCTCTTTCTCTCTCTATCTATCATTCTAACATTTCCTCGTAAAACTTCTTCCTTCTCTCCCTTTCTCATTTTCATTTCCTTTCAACTTTCATTTACTTTCCTCTTCCGCGTTCTTAGTCGGCGTCTCTTTCCTAATCACTATTCTTCCATCACTCATTATCAGATAACTCTGAAATTTTCCATCTTCTACTCCCCCCCCGCTTTATTTGTATGTATGTATGCATGTGTGAGTGTGTGTGTGTGTGTGTGTATGTGTGTGTGTGTGTGTGTGTGTGTGTGTGTGTGTGTGTGTGCAGGCGTGCATTCGCGCTTACATATATTGCGTTTTCTCTCTATTTTTTTGTTGTGTTTGGCCATTTCGACTACAATTTTCGAATCAGACACATCTTTTCGTAAAATTTCTGGTTTCTGGGATCCGACGATCATTTCTCCTTCTGCCTTATACTTGTCGCTCAAGATCAACGATGTTGTTAGCTATGATGATACTGATGATGGCTTCTTACACTTCGGCCAGTAAGTTAATATTAAGAAAACTAATACATTCTTCAGTTACAGTTTTAAATCTTCTTGTCTTAGACATCATACTTTGATCGTCGCAAGACGCACTGTACGTACACACAAATGCACACACATACACACACACACACACACACACACACTCACACACATAGGTCATGCGTATACCCATATATATCTATATCTATATATATAAAAATGAGAATGTCTGTCTGTCTGTCTGTCTGTCTGTCTGTCTGTCTGTGAATCCCTAAAACTCGAGAACTACGCAACCAATTTCATTCAAATTTTACACATGCCTTACTTAGGGTTCCAGTTGTGTTTTAGTCAAAAAAATATTTAACTTCTTGCAGAGTTCGAGCCCACAGCAACATAATATCTCCTCCACTATTTAAGTATTACGTGTCAAAAGTGAAACAAAAACACTCATGTCAAATACTTTCACTTTAAAAATGAAACTATTCCACTAACTGAAACAATCACATTTCGATACTGTAATGACAGATACTTTCAGAGAAAGAGAGAAAGAGAGAAAGAGAGAAAGAGAGATGTATATGTATACATATACATGTATATGTACACGTCGCTCTTCAGTGCTACTGGTAACATATAATCCAGTACAACCTGTTGCATGGTCGGGTCGTCGGCGACTAAACTGGCAACCCCACCAGGCTTGCTTGGTGAGGAGGGTGTTGTTGGACACCCTGCAGGACGAAAAATAAGACCTGTCAAAGGGCGGATGAACTCCTGAACAGTCAACGACCATCCAACAAAATGTCTGTAAATATGTATATATATATATATGTATGGGTGTGTATGTGTGTGTGAATGTCTGTAAATATGTATATATGAATAATTTTAATTTTATATATATACTATTTTTTTTTATCTTTTATATTTTATTTATATATATATATATTTTTATTTTTTTATTTATTTTATTTTTTTATTTATTTATTTATTTATTTATTTTTTTTTTTTGATGAGCTGCTCCACATCGGTCACCGGAGTGATATTTGTTCTCTTTACAGTGTCTGAGTGTCGGTTAGGTGTCTGGAATGGGACGGCTTACCTCATGGGCAGGTAGAAGCTCTTTAACCTTGGTTGGTAATCTACCTAGGAGAAGGAAATCTCCGAAATAAAACCTGAGGCCTTGGAAATTCCTGGTTTTGTCAATTCTCTTGTCACACCGGTGAAAGTCTTCTTGGGCTAATAAGTGGGGGTAGTGCAGTGCAAGCTACACCCACTAAAAATTATTCATCTGCACAGGTACTTCCTGTACTCCAAATCTTAGTAAAATCATTCAATTGGTTGGTTGGCAGAAACCTAAAAATGCACCTGTAACTTATTTTAAAATGTCTGAAACAAATTCAGTAAATGGCAAAAAAGGCTTGGGAACATCATGGGAACAGGTCTGGCCCGGCAGGTGTCCCAGTGTATCACAGGCTGGACCCGGTCGTCATCCTGCCACTGTGGTCAAACAGTCCTCAAGAAAAAGTAAAAATAAACATCGTTTGAATTTTGGCTGTTGGAATGTGCGCACACTTCTTGATGATAATTTCACGAAGAGGCCAGAAAGGCGTACTGCACTTATTGCATGTGAGCTAAAGAAATATTCCCTTGATATAGTTGCTCTCTCTGAAACTCGTCTCTCTGGTGAGGGTCAAGTAATGGAATCTGCTTATGGATATACTATCTTCTGGAAAGGCCTACCTAAGGGTCAGCGTAGAGAATCTGGTGTTGGGTTTGCTCTCAAGAATACATACATACATTAGTGTCCTCCATTGCAGAGCTTCCAAGTGGTATATCTGACCGGATCATGTCATGCCGTATCAAACTGACAAAAGGTAGGTTTCTTACCGTTGTCAGTATTTATGCACCAACAATGTCCCATTCTGAGGAAACTGTGGGACAGTTTTATGACAATCTAGCAAGATTATTGAGGAAAGTACCAATTTCTGACAAGCTGGTCATTTTGGGAGATTTCAATGCAAGAGTTGGAAGGGACTATGTTTCATGGCCTGTTTTAGGTCGACATGGGATTGGAAAATGCAATAGAAATGGAGTAGCTCTTTTGACGTTTTGTACTGTTTAAGCAGAAAAATAAATATAAAACCACCTGGATGCACCCAAGATCTAAGCACTGGCATCTCATAGATTATATTTTGATTAGGAAATGTGATATGAAAGACGTTTCTAGCGTTCGGGTCATGAGAGGGGCAGAGAGCTGGACTGACCATCTACTGCGTGGCAAAATAGATTTTTCGATAAAACCTAAAAACCGACAGTCTGGTCCTAAGATACCCAACAAGTTAAACGTTGCAAACTTTAAATTATCAAGCAACTTGCAAAGATTCCACGACGCTATAGAAAGTATTAATCTTGACCCAAACAATTTATGGGAAGATTTCAAAACAAAAGTATTTCAGGCTGCAAGTTCGTCAGTGGGATTTAAATCTCATAAATCCAGAGATTGGTTCTCAGATAGATCAGCAGAAATTCATGATCTACTTTTAGAAAAACAAAACTTAGGCAATACACTGCTCTCTCAGTCATTGAATCCCAACTCAAATGAAACTTACAGAAAGCTGAAAAGGAGGGTGCAAACTGCTCTAAGGAAAATTAAACAGGAATGGTGGAATGATAGGGCAAAAGGGGCACAAGAAGCAGCTGATAGAAATGATGCCAGTTGTTTGTATTCTTATGTTAGGGAGGTATATGGTCCAAAATCTTCTTCAGTAGCTCCAGTGAGAACAGAAGATGGATGCTTTCTTCTGACTGACACCGCTTCTATTCATAAGCGTTGGGTAGAACATTTCTCTGCACTTTTGAATAGACCATCATCCGTTAATATGAGGACGATAGAAAAAATTGAACAACTTCCAGTTATAGAAGAGATGGCATCTGAACCAACTCTAAATGACATTTATTTAGCTCTGAATAAGCTGAATAACAACAAGTCTCCAGGATCTGATGGAATCTGTGCAGAAGTCTTGAAATATGGGGGTGACAAAATGATGGAACTCTTAAATATTTTAATTTGTCACTGTTGGAGAAGTGAGAAGGTGCCTCAAGACTGGATTGATGCCATTCTTGTCTCCTTATATAAATCGGGGCCAAAGGATCTGTGTGGTAATTTTCGTGGGATTTCCCTTTTGTCTGTGGTTGGAAAGGTGCTCGCCCGCATTTTGTTAGAACGTTTAAATACCTTTATAGTTCCAGGTATGGTGTCTGAGTCTCAGTGTGGTTTTCGTTCCTCCAGGGGCACAGCTGATTGTATCTTTACTGTCAGACAATTACAGGAGAAGTGCATTGAACAGAATCTTGCTCTGTACCATTGCTTTGTTGATTTGAGCAAAGCATTCGATACTGTTAATCGAAGTGCTCTGTGGCTAATTCTGGGGAAAATTGGTTGCCCAGAAAAGTTTATAAACATGGTCAAGGCTTTGCATCAGGATATGAGAGCTAGGGTTAATTTTGGTGGTAGGCATTCTGAATCTTTTGCTGTGGAAAATGGAGTAAAGCAGGGATACCTTGATGCACCCACCCTCTTTGCAATATACTTTGCCGTTGTGGTGTCACATTCCTTTCAAAACTCTGAGGAGGGTATCTACATAAAATATCGAATAACGGGGAATGTTTTTAATTTGACCCGACTGAAGTTTAAAACGAAGGTTTTTACTTCACTTATTAGGGAAATTTTGTATGCTGACGATTGCGATCTGGTTAGTCATTCTGAATCGGGTCTGCAATCCCTTGTATCTGCATTTGATGCAGCTTGTGATGATTTTGGCCTGACCATCAATCTGAAAAAAACAGTTGTGATGTATCAACCTGCGTATGGTGCTGTTTGTAACCTCCCTAACATTTTTGTTAAGGGAAAGTTACTTGAGGTTGTAAATTCATTTGTCTACCTGGGAAGCTCTGTTCAAGATGATGGAAATCTTGATACGGAAATACACCTGCGAATTCAAAGGGCAGCAAAAGCATCTGCAGGCATCCCCTCAATTAAAGCCATGATTTTGAGGAACCAATTGAGATGGTGTGGCCATATTGTTCGAATGGCAGATGAACGCATGCCGAAACAGCTGTTTTATGGTGAGCTTGCAGAGGGGAAACGTTATCGGCATAAACCTAAAAAAAGGTTTAAGGATGGCATAAGGACTGCTATGAAGTCAATTGGAATGGCTCCAAAAGATATAGAAGTCCTCGCTTCAGATCGAGTTGGATGGCGAACAAGGGTGTGGAGTGGAGTGAAAGCATTTGAAGAGGCCAGGATGATGCAAGCAGGGCTCAAGAGACATTTAAGGAAAAAGGTGAAGACTGAGAAGGTGAATGACAAG
Source organism: Octopus bimaculoides (assembly GCF_046866305.1). Classification (NCBI taxonomy): domain Eukaryota; kingdom Metazoa; phylum Mollusca; class Cephalopoda; order Octopoda; family Octopodidae; genus Octopus; species Octopus bimaculoides. The sequence continues at coordinate 16,335,608 of NC_142947.1, forward strand.
GACCTTTTTGTGTGCACAGTCTGTGACAGACCATGTCTGTCCTTGGCTGGCCTCAAATCTCACCTGCGAACCCATGGAAAACAAACCTCACCCAGCTATTCTGATTATATGTCTGTGCACACGTTTGAATGTGGTGTGTGCCAGAGGGTTTGCAAATCCAATGGGGGTCTTAAAAGACATGTTAGGATCCACAATGAGCAGAACTTACTTGCAGGTATTGGTAGTGCAAATCAGAGGTGCAACCTGTGTGGGTGTTTTTTCAAAACACTGTCTGGTTTAAAAAGCCACATCAGACGCCATGAAAGGGCTAAGGTGTAGGTGCAGGAGGTGGTCAAACTCTGTTTAAGGAGTAGACAACCACCATATGTACACGTATATGCATATATATATATATATATATATATATATATATATATATATATATATATATATATATATATATATATATATATATATATATATATATATATATATATAGATCTATATACATACATGTATATGTATACACATGTGTAGATGTATATATAGATGTACATGTAATATATACATATATATACATATATATACATGCATACAGATATCTATACATATATACACCTATCACACACAAACACATGCACACAAACACACACATTAGTCATTTGTTTTCTTATCCAAAACTACGTCAAAAGTACTGAACGGATCTTTATGAAATTTGGAAATTATATTCTATGTATAACGGCCATAACTCCCATGAAAATTCATATATTTTTGATGTTGATGAAATTTTAACCCGAACATAACAGATGAGCATTATTTGTAATTCAACGGTACAACAGTGTAAGACTACCCTTTCAGATATACTTTCATTGTGATTTCTGCAATGTGGTGCATAAATTGTCAAGTAAATGAGACACATCTTTGCCTCCACTGATTCACTTGCAAAGTGTTGAGTAAAATTATTTCGTTGCAGACCTCCTTTGGGTCTTTTTATTATCACTACGACACACATAGTCCCCAGTTGGTAACATTGATTTCAAGGGCCTCCTAGATGAGAGACTGGCATTCCACTTAATGTCTATGTTCCATGCTGGCATGGATTGGAGAGTTATTAATGTAGAAATATGGTATCGTAGCTACTAACAGTTGAGGGTTACGTAGTCTAGACTGCGTTTTTAGATTTCATTATTCCCTTTAACCCGGGCAAAGCCGGGTATTTCTGCTAGTATATAATATAAATATAGCTATATGTATATTATATTTATGAATACATATAGGCGCTTGCCCAAGGTGCCACGCAGCTTGGGCAAGTGTCTTTTACTGTAGTCGGTCAGAAGCAAACGTCCATTTGCTGTTCTCGCTGGAGCTATTGGAGAAGATTTTTGGCCATATACCTCCTTAACATAAGAGTACAAACCCTTGGCGTCATTTCTATCAGCTGCATTTTGTGCTCCTTTTGCTCTATAATTCCACTATTCCTGTTTAATTTGCCTTAGAGCGGTCTGCACTTTCCCTTCGAGCTTTCTGTAAGCTTCATTTGAGTTGGGGTTCAAGGACTGAGAAAGAAGTCGATTGTCTAAGTTTTGTTTTTCTAAAAGTAGTTCATGAACTTCTACTGATCTATCAGAGAACTGGTCTTACGTGATTTATATCCCACTGACAAACTTGCAGCCTGAAATAACTTTGTTTTGAAATCTTCCCATAGATTGTTTGAGTCAAGAATGATACTTTCTTATAGCATCGTGGAATCTTTGCAAGTTGCTTGGTAATTTGAAGTTAACTTTTTAGGTACCTTAGGACCAGCCTATCGATTTTTAGGCAATGTCGAAAAATTTATTTTTCCACGCACTAGATGATAGTCAGTCCAGCTCTGCTCCTCTCATGGCCCGAACACTGGAAACATCTTTCATATCACGTTTTCAGACCGAAATATAATCAATGAGATGGCAGTGGTTAGAGTTTGGGTGCATCCAAGTGGTTTTATATTTATTTTTCTGCTTAAACAGAGTATTGGAAACAACCAAATTAAAACGTCAAAAGAGCTACTCCATTTTTATTACATTTTCCAATCCCATGTCGACCTAAAACAGGCCATGAAACATAGTCATTTCCAACTCTTGCGTTGAAATCTCCCAATATGACCAGCTTGTCAGAAATTGGTACTTTCCTCAATAATTGTGCTAGATCGTCGTAACACTGTCCTAAAGTTTCATCAGAATGAGACATTGTTGGCGCATAAATATTGACAACGGTAAGAAATCTACCCTTAATCAGTTTTATACGGCATGACATGGCTCGTTCAAATATACCATTTGGAAATTCTGCAATGGGGGATACTAATGAATTCTTGAGAGAAAACCCGACACCAGATTCTCTATGCTGATTCTCAGGTAGGCCTCTCCAAAAGATAGTATATCCATAAGTAGGTTAATTTATTTGACCCTCACCAGAGAGACGAGTTTCAGAGAGCGCAACTATATCAAGAGAATATTTTTTAAGCTCACATGCAATAAGTGCAGTACGTCTTTCTGGCCTCTTGTTGAAATGATCATCCAGAAGTGTGCGCACATTCCATCAGCCAAAATTCAAAGGATGTTTATTTTTACTTTTTTTTTTTAGATAGTTTGACCACAATGGCAGGATGGCGACCAGACCCAGCTTATAATACACTGGGACACCTGCCGAGACAGATCTGTTCCCCAGACCTGTTCCATCATTCCATGCTTTTCGTATGCAAGCCGGTGGGCTCGCTCTGAGCACTCTAATTTCTTACAGCTAAAGTTTTGGTTATTGTGAACCTTCTGGTAGTAGGGCTGAACATGTTGGTGTCAGATGTATGCTAAGAGACCATGTTAAAAAGGTTGAGTAAGATGAGATAGAATTAATGGAGTTAGTGTCTCCTGGTAGGGTTGACTTTTGGTCATTCAATCAAAGTAAAGGATCAGTAGAGGACTAAGGTGGTGATCAAGATGAAATGCAATATTATTTTTACCGATGGGTATTATATGAGTCCAATGCATATCATTGGAGAAAAATATATATTTTGTATATATATGTATATACGACGAGGGTTCCAGTTGATCCGTTCGACGGAACAGCTTGCTCGCGAAATTAACGTGCAAGTGGCTGAGCACTCCACAGACACACGTCCCCGAACATAGTTCTCAGAGAGATTCAGCATGACACAGAATGTGACAAGGCCGGCCATTTGAAATACAAGTACCGTGGAGACAGGAGGGCAACGAAAAATTAAAACTTCAGTTTGAAAAATCCTGACAAGCCCGCTTGAGGAAACAAGTGACACCAGAGCAAAAAAGGCGGAAACTGGATTCTCGAGCCGATCGATTAGTCGGCTGGAGAAAACACAAGACACCAGAGTCGAAACAACGGAGTTTAGAGTCTCAGGCCTACACAAAAGCCTGCGACATTGCCCTCTGCGAAAATCAGGATACATCAGAGCAAGTCAAGTTGCAATTTAGAAATTTTTCTCGTGAAGAGTGGTGACCAGTAGTGCCTAACTAGGAGCTGACCCATGGGCATCACGATAATACCTTCTGGATACACTAGAGTACAGTACAGAGCGAGGTGACAGCCGGGTGATCGTTAATCTTACATAAAATTAAACGCAATGTGTGTCTCAGTCGGTCACGCTAGAGAGAGAAGAGTGAAACAACAAATGGAGTAGGAGTGAGTGGCAGTCACAAATGCTAAAACAGTCGACCAGCATTCAAAGGTCTTGCTCTGAAGGCAGCTGATATTTGAATCAAAATTAAACTGTAAAGTTTTATGGTAAGTTTTATTTCATTTACTAGTTGTATATATCTAATTCTTCAAGTGCTTCGTTTTTGTATATGCGCATATATTTACCAGACTGATTTCTTTCATCAACGTTTTCTCACGCTGTGTTGATGCACCTTTTGCTATCATTAATAAAACTGTCGAATTTTTTATGACATAGGTAAGCTTGTATAATAATAAATATTAAAAACTAAATACTAAAATTTATTTGTGGATAAATGTAATTCATACTCAAATGAACACTCGTCACTTTTTGGTTCTGTGTTTTCTACTCATCTTCTTTTTCTTCTTCTTCTTCTTCTTCTCATTGTTTTTCTATTTTGTTTTACTCTACATTCTCTTTCTCCTCTCGCCTTTGCACTTCTTTTTTCCTGCTTTTCTTATTTTTTCCTCCTTCTTCCCCTCTTTCTCCTCCTCCTCCTCCTTCTAACTTGATTTATAACTACACTTATATGTTTTTATAAAATCTATCTCGGATTTATGTTTTGTTTTTGTTTTTTTCTTTATACAGTGATTAAAATTGTAAATATGAAACCTTCTGAAACCATTGAGTTTGGACCTAACACTGGAATAACTATAACATGTCAGTATAATTTAGGAAAGTCTTTTCAGTTTGTTCTCGTGCAAAACTACAATGATATTGTTTTCCAAACTGATTTTGACCAGGCGGAAGGAAGGTTTAAAATAACAGTCAGGCGAAAGGGTTTCCACTGTACTCCATTTAATGGTTCTAAAGGTCAGATTACCTGCTGGAAATTTAATCCCACTTGTGATGATGCGACACACTATACATGTAAATCAGATAAAGAAAGATCAACATCTAAGACTTTAAAAGGTCAGTTTTACTAGTATTTTTTTACTTCTTTTTTTTTCCACTTATTCATCTCCATTATCATTTCATTTCTATGGAGTGTTTTTATTGCACTATCGAACACAGGCTTATAGCTTTTCATATGCACAATATTTATTTTTGCTTTTGTATTTTCTATTGTAATGAACCCTAAGTTTACGTACTGTGTATAGTATCCGGTTGTGTGATTTTCTGTAGACTGAGATAGTTGATGTATGGTCCTAAACGAACTACTGGTAGTTATCAGAAGCCATATCCAACTCGAATTTCAATAAGGCAAAATGGCAATCAATCAGCAAAGAGATCCACAAACGAAACTAGTCCAACATTCTATGTTCGCAAGACATTGACTTGAAACTCTGTCAGTTTATGTTATCAGCGCAAGCTATATGCACTAGATATGCCTAAGAAAGGCCAGCTTACCGACAAGCAAGATTCCCATGGTACAAGTGACACTCACACCAACCAGGAGAAACATCTTAGACCTCTGTTTCATCAAAAGTATGGACCTTACCCATAGTGTAAAAGTGACACCAATAACACTCTCAGACCCTAACATTGTTGAACTAACTATGTATAGTCCTGTGTGACCTGCTGTTATCTACCCTATCAGGAAGTTTCAAGCCTTATCCAACCTGAATTTCAATAAAGCAAAATGGAAATCAGTCTGCAAGAAACGGGTCCGACATTCTATGTATACGAGATATTGATTTGAAACTTTATGTTAACAGATATTGACTTGAAAATAGCTATATTTACTAAATATATTACAGAAAGAAAATCAAACACACCGACAAAAGAGACTCTCAGAGAAGAAAAAATCCTTATAATACGCAAATTAAAGGTTTCAAACCAGTTGAATAGGCAACTAAAGGATTGGGAGAAATCTGTTTTAAAACAGACACTCCTACAAATCGAAAGCAAGAGCAAACTTTGATGAAAAGGAAAGAGCAAAGAGAGCGAGAGAGAGAGAGAGAGCTGTATAAAACATAAAATTAAACCCTAAGTAGGACTATTGTTCCAAGAGAATGGCTTACTGATCGTGTACCCACAAAGAGTAAATGAGGTACTCGGTGAACAATTTAAAAGTGCAGATAAAATTCGTGCAGATAAAAAAACCCCAGCTGAATTCTTTAATATTGCAGCCCTACAAAAGAAGGCACCGGCTATTGATTACATCAATATTGAGGAGACAGATATAATAGTGATCATTGATACAATGAGCTCAAGCAGAGCAACTTGTCTTGATGGCTTCTTAGCTATTCTCCTCAAGTCATGTAAGCAACCCTAAGTGAAACCACGTCAAATGCTTTTCCAGAGTTTCCTTGCAAGCGGTAAACTTCCTAGAAAGATAAAAGAAAGCATTATATGCCCTACCCACAAAGGTGGGGGCAGAGCAGAGGATTGCTGGTAATCTGGGAGAGTGACTTCAGGACTTCCTTAAAGATAAAAGTCAAACGGTTGCAGCTTATGGTGTCTCATTAATTTGTTGTCTAATTGTTGCTTTTGACTTGGCTCCACATAGCCTTCGCACTGCCTTTACTAAAAAGTTCGACAGTCGAAAACTTCGAAGCACCAGTTCACCAAGTCCAGCATTAAGAATAGTTGGAGCGTTGTTAAACGTTTTAATTTAGTATGAAGATTATAGTTTATATTAATGAAACCATCTAATCTATTATTGTAAAGTTCGTCGTACTAAGATTTACATGTTTTGATTCGTTTTCTTTTCAGTGGGATCTCAAATGAATACACTGAAAATTCTTAACCCACCAATTGAAGTGGACAAGCCTTTGATCTTCATATGTTCAGCAAATATCGGTGTACCAAAAACTTCAACTTACTTTGTATGGTTTGAAAGAACACGCGTTCGAGTGAATGCATTTCCAGATTCCGTAAACGCTGTTCATCGTGGAAAGTGTTTCAATCTAGCTGTGTCAACTTTTAATTATACTTTAGCTTTCTCCGACGCTGGCTCAGCAAATATCACATGTTTTCTGAACGGCAGAACACTCACTGAACGACTCACCCCAACAGGTAAGCAATTTGTGTGTGTGTGTGTGTGTGTGTGTGTGTGTGTGTGTGTGTGTGTGTGTGTGTGTGTGTGTGTGTGTGTTGCCTTGATTAGCACTTTTACCTCTTCTTATTGTTGCAGTAGTGGAGGCGCAATGGCCCAGTGGGTAGGGCAGCGGACTCGCGGTCATAGGATCGCGGTTTCGATTCCCAGACCGGGCGTTGTGAGTGTTTATTGAGCGAAAACACCTAAAAGCTCCACGAGGCTCCGGCAGGGGATGGTGGCGAACCCTGTTGTACTCTTTCACCACAACTTTCTCTCACCCTTACTTCCTGTTTCTGTTGTGCTTGTAATTCAAAGGGTCAGCCTTGTCACACTGAGTCACGCTGAATATCTCCGAGAACTACGTTAAGGGTACACGTGTCTGTGGAGTCCTCAGCTACTTGCACGTTAATTTCACGAGCAGGCTGTTCCGTTGATCGGATTAACTGGAACCCACGACGTCGTAAGCGACGGAGTGCCAACAACAACAACATTTAGGACTATAATATCAAATATTCCCATTTTTTGAAGACGACATATGAGAAATGATGGAGCTTTCACTGCTATTTATCACAGGTCGAAATGCCCTGAAGAGGTTCCTCATACCTAATGTTAATTACTGCTATATTTCAGTGCATCTGTATGTATCCATATTTTTAATACGTGTTTATGGTGGAGGCGCAATGGCCCAGTGGTTAGGGCAGCAGTCTCCCGGTCATAGGATCGCGGTTTCGGTTCCCAGACTGGGCGTTGTGAGTGTTTATTGAGTAATGTTAATTACTGCTATATCTCAGTGCATCTGTATGTATCCATATTTTTAATACGTGTTTATGAGTGTGTTCAGGCATGTGTCACTGTGTGGGCGTGCACGCTTTGGTTTGGTCTTATATTCTTTTGTTAGTAAGCTTCAGGTTTTGTATATGTATGTGGGCATTCATACATTGTATTCTAATGTACACAAACATGTTTTGCAAACTATATTTTCCGGTATGCTTGTTGACGTAGTGTATAATGTAATTAGCTCTGATTAACAAGTACCAAAAATTGTCTACCACCACCCATCCCCATGCGTTATCCTTAATTATAATGCTTATATATATTGTTTTGTTTTTAATTTTTATTTCTAGAATGGGAGAGAATAATAATCGCAGATAATGCAGGTATGTTTTATACTTTAATAACTTTTGCTTCTTGCAACTATTGGACTGGGGGCATGCTGGACCATGGCCTTAAATGGTTTATGTTGCTCAAATTGTCACTGGAACTTATTCTATCGTTCTTTATTGCTGAACTGATACGTTACGTGTATGTAGGGGAACAAACACGAAGACATATTCACATACACATGTATACACACATGCACCCTCTCTCTCTTCTTCCTCCCCCTGATATATATATATATATATATATATATATATATATATATATATATATATACACACACACACACAAAATATGGGGGTTTAGTTCACAGGTGATCTAAACGACTAGGTAAGCTGGGTAAGGGTTGTAACGGATTACCGGGGTTCCAAAGTTGTAGCCGAGATGGGAGTTATGGAACCATTGTAGATTTCCGATATAGCGGGTATATAATTGTTAAAGATGACAACAAACGTTAAGGCAAGACAAACATCTTTTTTCATATACGTTATTATTATTGGAAAAATTCTAAGTCTTATAGCTGTTTCTAGGATACCCCAGAGAATGGGATATTCTGTCATCAGAGACAAATAGGAAAAATGAGAAGGGTATAGATTAATGAAATGACGACATAGAGGAGAGGAGAAAATCAATAAGGAGATGAAGAAAAAGAAGAAAGAGAAGTAAAAAGAAGCATAAAATATCACAGTTCAACTTTCCGATCGTGTAGATGTTAGTCCATAAGTCCTTAGGCGTAATCCTGTGTAAATCTATGTAGGTTAAAGTCTTAATAGTGTACATATCCAGAAATAGACGCGAACGTATCGCCGTTCTGTAAGTAAAATAAAAAAAAATGTGATGCAAATCAATGTTGCCATGTGATATGAACGATCGGAAAGTTGAACTGTGGAGAGGGGGGTGGTGCTTCTTCCCTGCACATTTATTGGACGGTGGATAAATATAGCTAAAATGGCCCGAGTGAATTGTCTTAAACTGAACGTGCGCCTGTAGTTTGAGAAGCACGGAAGAGGGAGAAGCATTTACCATGGTACTACTGGTGAGCAGGGTGACTCAGGATCTGTAGGGTTACTCGGTTGCCATAATTTTCCTGTTATAGTTTGTTTTTTTTTCATTTTTTACACATGTTTATGTAAATTTCTAATATCCTTGATTATTTTTTCTGAAGCAGCGATCTGGCAGAAACGTTAGCACGCCGTGCGAAATGCCTTGCGGTATTTCGTCTGCCGTTACGTTCTGAGTTCAAATTCCGCCGAGGTCGACTTTGCCTTTCATCCTTTCGGGGTCGATTAAATAAGTACCAGTTACGCACTGGGGTCGATGTAATCGACTTAATGTCTTTGTCTGTCCTTGTTTGTCCCCTCTATGTTTAGCCTCTTGTGGGCAATAAAGAAATAAGAAACGTGAGCACGCAGGAAAAAAATGCATAATAGCATTTTGTTCGGCTTTACTTTCTGAAATCAAACGCCGCCGAAGTTGACTTTGCTTTTCATCCTTTCGGGGTCGATAAAATAAGTACGAGTTGAGTACTGGAGTGAACGTATTCGATTCCCCACTTCCCTAAAATTTCTGGTTTTGTAACAAAATTATAATGAAATATTTTGTTTCTTTATATTACAGAAAAACTGCATCATGCAAATATTACTAAGATTTTAACATTTGCCACATTCCTGCTTTTTATTAGCAATCTACGTTAAGGATCTCAGAACAAAAATAATAGAATCAAACACGTTAGTATGTTTTTCATTTTCTTTTCTGTGATTTTGGTGATCCTTGTGTAAAATATTATTGATTTAGTTTGTGCTTGCTGCATTGCTTGGAGACGCAATGGCCCAGTGGTTAGGGCAGCGGACTCGCGGTCATAGGATCGCGGTTTCGATTAACAGACCGAACGTTGTGAGTGTTTATTGAGCGAAAACACCTAAAGCTCCACGTGGCTCCGGCAGGGGATGGCGACGAACCCTGCTGTACTCTTCCACCACAACTTTCTCTCACTCTTACTTCCTGTTTTTGTTGTGCCTGTAATTCAAAGGGTCAGCCTTGTCACACTGTGTCACGCTGAATATCCCCGAAAACTACATTAAGGGTACACGTGTCTGTGGAGTGCTCAGCCAGTTGCACGTTAATTTCACAAGCAGGCTGTTCCGTTGATCAGATCAACTGGAACCCTCGACGTCGTAAGCGACGGAGTGCCAACTGCATTGCTTACTTTTTTAAAAATCTCAATGCTGTCTTGTCGTCATCATCCTTCTATAACGTTTCGATTAGCATTCATCGAGCAAAGCATACAAGTAGTGAACATCCCATCATTTTGTAGATCTTTCACTTGTTTCAGTCTGTGACCATGCTTGGCCATAACCTTCAAATACCGAACAAATACGCCTCACTACTCATCTTTAAGTCTGGTACTTATTCTGTCGGTTACTTTTGCTGAACCGCTATGTTATGGGGCCGTATACAAGCAACACCGGTTGTCAAGTGCTGGCTGAAGTCAAATACATACATACATACATACATACATACATTACATTATATACATACACCCCTGCATACATACATACATTGTTTCTTTCTAATTTGACAACGTCTTCCCTTTTGCAGGTTACTGTTCGATGAACACCTTCTGCGAAACTTCCAAGTTACAGTCAACTCACAGTTTCCCAGAAATAAATATTTAACTCAACACCATATATTGAGTGCTTTATTCAGTTTCTGCTCATTGATTTTTGATATTGAAAACATATTATCTATCTATCTATCTATCTATCTATCTATCTATCTATCTATCTATCTATCTATCTATCTCTTCTCACGGACGTGCTGTCACATCGGCTGCGAAGGTAAACGTTTATTTGACCTTTTACTGTCCACATTTTGTTGGAATTTTTAAATAATTTTGTTGCGAAGCACCTAGGCTTCATTTGTGTGTATTTTCAAGGGCAGGAATTGGCCCCCAGGGGCAGTTTCGGCCCTAGCAAAATAAAAAAATTTCCTTCTTGACATTTGAAAAATGTCGAGAAACATAATTTTGGAACGCTTGTCTTGTTCTTTTGACAAGCATTTCCCGAGGCTTCAGATGCCAGAAGAGAAAAAAGAACAGAATAGCGCGTACTCACACAGTGACAGGAACACAGTTGCTGTAAACGTCACAAAGACTGTGATTACAGCTACTAACAGCCCTCTCACCACCACCACCACCACCACCACCACCACCACCACCAACACCAACAACGAAAACAAAACTGTAACCAAGGTTACAAAACCATGCGTAAAAACCGTCACAAATGTCTCTGACGTAAGCACCATTGCTGCTGACGCCATCATCACCACCACCAACAACAACGACAACAACAACAACAACAACAACAACAACGACAACAACAACAACAGCAACAACAATCACGTAAAGTTATCGGCCGTCAGCAATGACACCATCACCTGTTCAACAAACTCTGCTGCCACTACCACCACCTTTGAACCAGGCAGTACATACACCAACATAAACAAAAATATCCAGAAGAACATGTCCGCCAGCACAACAAAAACAAATTTCGCAAATGCTCTAAAGGAAAAAAGAACAATAGTGACATTCACACAAAAACAAATAAAAGACACAAAATCCCTTCTTACGAAAGAAGGAGATGATGTCAGAATAAACATACCAAAAGATATTATAGAAATGAAAAACAAAAAGTGCATCATTTATAAACTGGTAAACACAAAAATCAGACGTGTAGAAAATGTTAGCACAGATAAAATTGAAGTTTGTCTTAGAAAAATTTGGCCTTATCAGAATCATGTCACCTGGGGAAGAAAATTTGGAACGGTGCAAGTGAGATTTCTGGATGAAAATTTAGCTAAACAATTTTCGACACTCTCTCTCCGCACAGATGACTTGGTAATGATACCGAGTTATCTAGGACAGAGAGTGACCAAAGTTATGATAAAAAATGTGCCATCGGAGGTGGACACCCAATGGCTGATATCGGCCGTGTGCCTGGAAATGGAGGAGGCAAATATTTTGGAGATTACGGTCGGAGAGGAAAAGAACTGGGGAGGGAAAAATCTGGAAATCCTTCTCCACATCACGGAGGAGGCTTCACAGAAAATTCCTCCAAACATTAGATTGGCAGAGGACCACAAGCTGTATGTGGTGGTAGAGGGCAGGCGACCTCGCTGTTACCTATGCAACAGCGAAGTACATCTGAAAAAGGACTGCCCTCTGGCCGCTAAACAAAAACAACAACAACAACAGAAGCAACTACCAAATACCCCCAACAGAAAAACCTTACTACCAACACCACCAGCAACACAAAAAACAACAACAGAAATATCAGCAATAACCACAACAGAAAAGACAACAGAAACTGCAAAAACAGAAGAAAAAAAAGAAAATTCCAAGACTGCCTCTCCCTCCGCCATATCACATACACCACACATAAATAACAAGCAGCCAACATCAATAAAAACAGCAACACAAACATTCACAGAAACACACACAGACGCACAAAATTTGCCGTTACCTCTTTCTGACTCCTCAGATCCCCCATCATCCGATGAAGAGAGTGGGGAGAAGTGGAAAATAGCTACGAAAGGAAAGAGGAAGCGCAGTAAGAAGAAAACAAAACAAAATGCAAACACAGACAAAGCAGGGAGATTCACATCTCCCGAAAATACTACTAACACCAATAGTAATATAAAAAAAAAAACAATGCTAACAGCAATAGACAGTACAAACACAGAGTTGATGAATTACATCAACTCTAAAACAAACATCACAAATAACGATATCAAAACCAACAACCACCCACGTACAACACCGCCAAAACACATTAAAATTATTCATGTAACACCAGCATTACACAACACAATAAAATCCCTCTACCCCAACTCGGTAGGGGGATTCCAGAAATATTTGTGCAAGAAATTGTACAATAGCCTCCTTGGTGAAAAATCCAAGGAGGAAACAAAACTTTCTAACGGTAAGTAACACTTTGTTCTTTTGTTTTGTGCTTTAAAGCACACGTATAAATAGAATCATGGTGAAGATTGGTTGTGTGAATGTGCGTGGCTTAGGGTCCCCTTGGAAACAAGGGTACCTCTTAAATGAAATCAAGTCACACAATTTGGATATCATAGCCATTAGTGAGACCAGACTCCATGAACCGCGGGCCCTAAAGTCCATGTTTGGCGGACAGTTTAACATTTATTTTTCTCCCTGTCTGCCGAGGATGGGCGGTAGTGGCACGGCGGTTCTTTTTCGCAAGAGTCTGGATCTCCAAGTAAAGACGATATTTACGGACCCGGAGGGTAGACTGGTTGTCCTAGATGTGGACGGCAGCGATGGAGGCGCTTTTCGGTTGCTGGCAGTTTATGTGCCTCCTTTAACAGGTCGGTCAGACTTCTTTCGACGTCTAGAAGTATTCCTGGGAACGTCTCGTCCCTTACTTTTAGTGGGGGATTGGAATGCTACCTTGGACACGCATCTAGACTACGTGGGGAGTGACAAAACTAGAAGGGGATGCAAAGGCCTCATAGACCTGCTCAGACGCTTCCAGTTGTCTGACAGGTACCGACTCGACCACCCAAATGTGCCAACCGCATTGGAGCAACCGCATTGGGTCGTCGAGATCGTATCTAGATAGGATAGTGTGTAGGACAAGAGATAGAGATAGTTTAGGATGTCCACAGTTCCACATAGTCAGCTACACGGATCACAAACTTGTGACGTGTACGCTAGACTTAGATAAGGCACATAGGCAGGGTCCCGGTAACTGGAAACTAAACGCGTCTTTCCCGTCGAGACAGGTTTTCAGAGACCGGATTAGCACGTTAGTAAAGAGGGCTTTGACGGGAGCCATCGTCACCAACAAATGGTGGTTTGCCCTCAAGAGAGCAGTAAGGGCGGAAGCAATAAGGTATAGCAGGGTACTAGCTGTAGAGAGGAACAGAGTAGAGGGGGAGCTAGTGATAAAGTTAGAAGAGGCATTGCGAAGTGGCATCGCATCCGACGTTTTAGCGGCGAGGTTGGCCCTCGACCAACACTTCAATGCTAAACACGAAGGGTGTGCTGTCAGGGCAAGGATGCGTGCTCTGAGGAATGAAGGTGTTGGAGCCGCACGAGAAGCCCGGGTGGCGGAGGCGCAGCGGGGTAACAGAGCCACCATCCGGTCTCTGGAAGACGAACAGGGGCGCGAATTGCTCGAGCCGAGCAAGATGTGCGAGGCGTTTCAGCGGCATTTTGCCCGACTGTTCGGGAGGAGTGGCGAGCGAGAAGGCAGGGTGGACTTTAGTGCCTACCTGCACAGCTTGCCACGACTCTCGGCAAGAGAGGCGGAGTGCTGCGAAGGGGTCATCACGGCGGAGGAGGTGAGGGACGCGATGGCGGGTTGCTCGACGGACAAATCTCCGGGTTTGGATGGTCTGCCCTACGAGCTTTACAACTGTATGCCAGACTTGTTTGGAGAAGTCTTGGCGGCCGTGTACTGCAACTGGCAGCAGAACGGGAGCATTCCCGGTTTTGTGAGCCGAGGAGCGGTAACGCTGCTGAAGAAAGATCCAAACAAGGGGGACGCCATAGATAACTTTAGGCCCATCACTCTGCTCAATGCAGACATGAAAATTTTGGCCAAGGTGTTAGCCAAGCGGTTGGCGCTTGTCATCGAGAAACTGGTCGGCACGGAGCAGACGTGCGCCGTGCCGGGCCGGAGCATCCATGACAACCTCCATCTGATGCGCTACATCATAGAGAGGGTAGTTAAGGAACCTGGCATGGGTGGGGCCCTGATCAATTTGGATCAATCCAAAGCTTTCGATAGGGTAGACCATCGATACTTGGAGGCCGTCCTCGAAGCGGCCGGCTTCGGTCCCGTTTTCCGCGGCTGGATGGCTGCCTTGTACACAGGCATCCGTTCGGTTGTTCGCGTCAATGGACGTCTATCGGGACCCTTCGACATTGCACGTTCGGTTCGTCAGGGATGCCCCCTGTCGCCGCTCCTGTACGTATTGACTCTCGAGCCACTACTGCGGAAGCTGGCGACGCTGAGGGGCATCCCGCGAGAACTGGGGTGCGGGACGAGCGTGTCGGCATACGCGGACGACGTCACCGTCATAGCGTCTAGCCACGAGCACATCGAGCTTGTCGGCGAGACGCTGAAAGACTACGAAGCGGTGACGGGAGCGAAAATCAACCGGGATAAGTCGGTGGGTTTGCTGCTCGGCACCTGGAGAAGCAAGCCCATACCGTCCGGTAGCGCCTCAGTAGTGGGACGCTGGACGGACGGTCCGGTCAAGTTGCTCGGAGTCTGGTTCGGTCCGGACCTGCAAACGGAGAAGAACTGGGACGAGATAACGAGTAGGGTGGCCACTCTCTGCCGGCAATGGTCCAAGAGGAAGCTGTCCCTAAAAGGTCGGGCGGAGGTGGCGAACGCGTACATCGCGTCCGTCATCGAATACCGCCTGACCGTCGTGCCTTGTCCCGATCGCGCCATCACCGAAATGGAGCGCATCCTCTTCCGCTTCCCGCAGCTCGTCTCCATGACCGAGCTGCAGTCGTGGATCAAAAGGAGGCCGAGGAATGGCGAATGGCACCGTGAGTGTCGCGTTGCTCTGCAACAACTTTGCCGTCCCGGGTCGACCTTGAGCGGCTGCATCACAACGAAGTCATTCTATAGGGGATTAGTGGAGGGCAGGTACGACGACGATCTCGGGGCGAACCTGGGCGTCGACGAGGAATACCTGACCCGCCTGTTCAGGACGACTTTCGGGCCGGGACCTATGGACAACTTCCAGAGATCCCTGGCCTGGCAGTGTTACCGAGAGGCGCTACCCGTTCGGGATAAGCTCTATAGACACGGCTCGCGAAATGCGGGGCCGACCTGCCCGAGATGCGGTCAGAGCGTTGAAACCGTTCTGCACGCACTCGTGCAGTGTCCAATCATTTCGGAGCTGTGGGCTTATGTCGAACGACTGCTGTCGCGTGTGGGACGAGTCGGTTTATCAACCGAGTCTATCGTCAATATCGTCACGCCTCCTTCCTTTAAACGGGAAGGAAGAGCTGTATTTATCGTACTTGTGGCTATGGCCAAAGAATGCATCTGGTGGACGCGTCTGAAAGGATTAGAGACAAATACTTTCCTCTCTGGTCAATCTCTCATCAACTTTTTCAAGTATCACTTGAAAAGGAAGGTGAGAGTAGAGAGGCAAGTGTTGTCTAACAAATGTTTCGAAAAAAGATGGATACATGTAGCAAGAATGGCACGTATAAATGACGAAGCCACCTTGACCATGATTCTATAAAACGTTTTAAAATTTTGTAAACAGAGAGTTACTTACGTTTCTTGCTTAAATAAAAGAAATTTTATTTAACAAACTGTGACGCTAAAGACCGAGGTTACCGTGGTCTTTTCGTAGGTTTATCTTTCCACGGATAACCTCCCCATTTATTGGGAATTTTTTGTATTATTTCGTATTTTTTGTAAATACCCCAAACGTTTTGCGATGTTTTTTTTTTCATCGTTGTCCCCACTCTTGTTTTTTTTCTGCTTTGTTTTCGACCCCCTCGAAAAGAAAAACTCTACATTTGTATTTTGTCCCCTCTGTGTTGAGCCCTGTGTGGCTAATAAAGAAACCTATCTATCTATCTATCTATCTCCATTTCATTCTCTCCCACTCCCTTGTTTAAGCCGTTCATTTATGCTCTTTCACTTTAAATCTTCCTTGTCAATCTTCTTCCTTATCTCCCTTTCTCACTTACACTTCCTCATATCTTTTCCTCACTTTCCTCTCCCGCGTCTTAGTCGGCGTCTTTTTCTTAACCACAACACTTGTCTCATTCATTCTCTCAATACTTTGAAATTATCTCCCTTTCCCCCTCTTTGTGTGTGTGTGTGTGTGTGTGTGTGTGTGTGTGTGTGTGTGTGTTTGTGAACTTTACTTTTTCTGTCAAACTTTTTTCTATAAGTTCTACTTGTCTTCTCAAAGCAGAAAAAGAGAGTCTGAGGGAGAGAGAGAGAGAGAGAGAGAGAGAGAGAGAGAGAGAGAGAGAGAGAGAGAGAGAGGGGGGAATAAAGAAACAGAAAGATGGAACTATTTCAGCTTCACTCACGCTTCAAACTTAACTCCCCCTCCCAGTCACTGCGCTTTTTCTCTCTATTTTTTGTTGTGTTTGGCCATTTCGACTACAATTTTCGAATCAGACACATCTTTTCGTAAAATTTCTGGTTTCTGGGATCCGACGATCATTTCTCCTTCTGCCTTATACTTGTCGCTCAAGATCAACGATGTTGTTAGCTATGATGATACTGATGATGGCTTCTTACACTTCGGCCTGTAAGTTAATATTAAGAAAAATAATACATTCTTCAGTTACAACACTGAATCTTCTCTTACGTTGCATATTTTAATCGTTGCAAGACGCATTATGCACACACGTACACACACACATACACACACGCACAGGTGCGCACGCACACACACATATACATACATATACCCAGATATATTTACATATTTATTCTTTTATTCTTTTACTTGTTTCCGTCATTTGACTGTGGCCATGCTGGAGGACCGCCTTTAGTCGAACAAATCGAGAGTTATTCTTTGTAAGCCTAGTAATTTATTCTGTCGGTACCTTTGCCGAACCGCTAGTTAAGGGGACGTAAACACACCAGCATCGGCTGTCAGGTGATGGTGGAGAGACGAGCACAGACACACACAAACATACCCCACCCACACACACACATACACACACATATTGCAGTTCATATTTGCATTTGTAAATATTCTTCCGGATATTGTGTTCATATATTGACCAATATATATGAACTGAGATGTACCACACCGATTATCGTTGCATTTAGATACTACAGAGAATGATTCGTCATTGATGCTTAGACCAAACTTTGCCTTTGTTAATATTTGTTTCAAGTTCTTCGGCTGTCTTTTACTTAAAATCATAGCCAGATTTGTGCTTATATCTTTTAATTCATTACTTTGAGCAATGGTCTGCAAATTTGCTTTGGCGATGCTAAAGATATTTTGGTGACATGGATTGTGTGTCACTATAAATGGTATGACCTATTCTTGTTTTCCTCATTTTTGGAGTTGCCCTAAGTTGTATGGATGTTTCTTTAGCTTTAGGAGTGTATTTGGAAACTGGAAGAAGCCCGTCGTATATATAAAGCTCAATTTAATTTTAATTTTTTATAAATTGATTTTAATTGAGTTTTTACCTGTAATTTTGGATTTTGTCCCTTATATATATATATATATATATATATATATATATATATATATATATATATATATATATTAGGGACAAAATCAAAAATTACAGGTAAAAACTCAATTAAAATCAATTTATAAAAAATTAAAATTAAATTGAGCTTTATAGATAAAATATATATAAAATATATAGTTTTAGGGAAAATAACCAAGTTTCAAGAACTCATCGATGAAAATCCACTATCACATATAGAAAAATTAACAATTAGAAGCACAATAAATGAGTATAATATAAAATAAAGTAAATATCATAAGATAAATATAATATAATATAATATAATATATATATAGTTGTGTGTCTGTTTCTTCCCCCACCACCGCCATCGCTTGACGACCGATGCTAGTGTGTTTTTGTACCTGTAACTTAGCGGTTCGGCAAAGTGACCGAAAGAATAAGTACTAGGCTTACAAAGAATAAGCCCTGGGATCGATTTGTTCGACTATAGGCAGTGCTCCAGCACATATTCGCCGGACATTGCCCCATCTGATTATCATTTATTCCACAGTTTTCAAAGTCATTTGGACGGAAAAAATATGAATTATGTAGTCGAGGTCAGAACAGAACTGGGGGAGTATTTTTCGTCACAGACAAGTAAAGTTTGGAGGTGAGGGCCTTGCAAGTCTACAAGAGAGATGGAAGGGCATTCTAGGTAATGAAGGGGTGTATATTTTAGATTAAAAAAGAACTTCGTTTATCATAGTTTCGAAAAATAAAAGAAGTTTAAAAAAACACATTATTTTTATGTTTGTATGTACATATGCATATATATATGTATATATATGTATATATATATATATGCATACACATGTACATACACACTACCACACGTACATACAGATGCACCCATGTACTTACACATACACATGCATAAACAAGTACATACCTATACATACACACACTCATATATATACGTACATATGTATATATACACACACACACATATATATGTATATATATATATATATATACACACACACACACACATATATGTATGTATATACATATACACACGCATACATATATGCAGACAATTTCTAATCATTTAAATTAATTGCGCATTAAAATTATTCGAATTGTAGAAAGATATATAACGCCTATATCATTTGAAAAAGAAAAAAATTGTACATAAACTGTAAGAAGTAAAATAATTTAAAACAAAATTAGAAATATAATATTTTTAAATCTCTCAGAGAGATTTAAGCAGTAGTGGAGCGACAAAGTTGTAGTATATTGTCAACTTAATGTGACAATCCCAATAAGTGAATACACTACTGCCGTTTAGCCCTAGGAAGCTGGACCGCTTCCTGTCGGCCTTGACACAATTACTGTGTCCTTATCCAGCTGGCAAGCTACTTCAGGCTGATGACGAGCAAAGACTCAGAAACATGTCCCTGAATGCTGGCTAGGCTGGGTGGGGGAGCTTGTCTCCCCTTCACAAACTTAAGGACACAGTAATTGTGTCAAGGCCGACAGGAAGCGGTCCAGCTTCCTAGGGCTAAACGGCAGTAGTGTATTCCCTCATTGGGATTGTCACATTAAGTTGACAATATACTACAACTTTAAAACAGTTTTATTAAAAATATATTAATGAGGAGATAGAACTGTAGAACTGTCATCATGGGTCCTAAACTTATTTTAGCCAGTGTATATCCTTCGATTTGAAGCGACAGTTTTTAAATACAAACAAATCACCAAAAAATGATGAGCTAACACTAACCAGAATCGAACCCACAAATCAACGGTTACACGGCTCCTTGCGCACCTGATTGGGCCAAACGTTCACCCAAGTTTAATGTATGCATACTTAAACCGTCTAACAGTGCATATAATATTTGTAAACAAACGGGAAAGGCTTTGTAAGCTACGGAGAGAAAGCTACTTTGGAAGATGATAGTATAATAATAACATAGAAGAATACACATGCCGAAGATGTCACTCAATGGAACTGAACCCGGAACTATGTGGCTGGAAAAGAAGCTTCCTACCACATAGCTACGTCTGCACTTATTAATAAATATTAAAAACTAAGTTCAAAAATTTATTCGTAGATAAATCTAATCCATATTCAGATGAACACTCGTTATTTTTATTGGTCCTGTTTTTCTTATTCTTCCTGCTTCTTCTCATCTTTCTCCTCCTCCTTCTCCTTCTTTAACTTTTGTTTTACTCTACCTTCTCTTTCTCCTCCCGTCTTTGTACTTCTTTTTATCCTTTTCTTCCTTTCTCCTCCCGTCTTTGTACTTCTTTTTATCCTTTTCTTCCTTTCTCCTCTTCTTCCACTCCTCCCCTTCCCCGCCTTCTTTTCACTTGATCTATAACTATGCATCTATATTTTTTTTTATAAGATCTACCTCTGATTTATTATTTATTATTTTTTTTTTACAGTTCTTGAGATCGTAGACATAAGACCTTCTGAGAATATTAATTTAGGAAACACCACTGGCATAACTATAATATGTCGGTATGATTTAAGATATTTTATTCACTTTTATCTCGTGCGAAACGGGGATGATGTCATTTTCCAAATGAATTATTCTTCGAGGGAAAAAAAGTCTAAGGTAGTAATCAAGCGAAAGGGTTTCCACTGTACTCCAATTCATAGTCGTAGAGGTCAGGTTACCTGCTGGAAACTTCATCTCACTTGCGAGGATGCGGCATACTATACATGTCGATCAAATGAAGAAGTTTCGCAATCTAGGCGTATAAAAGGTTAGTTTTATTAGTTCTTTTTTTTACTTCTTTTTTCACTTATTCAGCTCCATTGTCATTATGTTTGTGGAGGCGCTATGGCCCAGTGGTTAGGGCAGCGGACTCGCGGTCATAGGATCGTGGTTTCGATTCCCAGACCGGGCGTTGTGAGTGTTTATTGAGCGAAAACACCTAAAGCTCCACGAGGTTTCGGCAGGGGATGGTGGCGAACCCTGCTGTACTCTTTCACCACAACTTTCTCTCACTCTTTCTTCCTGTTTCTGTTGTGCCTGTAATTCAAAGGGTCAGCCTTGTCACACTGTGTCACGCTGAATATCCCCGAGAACTACGTTAAGGGTACACGTGTCTGTGGAGTGCTCAGCCACTTGCACGTTAATTTCACGAGCAGGCTGTTCCGTTGATCGGATCGACTGGTACCCTCGACGTCGTAAGCGACAGAGTGCCAACAACAACAGCATGTATGTATGTATGTATAAGCATACACGAACGCATACTCATCTACATACACATGTGTAGATATACATGTGTACGAATCTGCCATTGATCTGTTGCGAAGATATTGTTATTGACATGGCTTTATACAGCCTTCGCACTGCCTTTACTAAGAAGTTCGACAGTTGAACTCTTCAAAGCACCAGTTCACAAGGTCCAGCACTAAGAATAGATGAAGAATTGTTAAACGTTTTAGTTTAGTATGAAGATTGTAGTTTATATTAATGAAACCAACTAATTCATTACTGTGAGGCCCATTGTTCTAGGATTAACATATTTTGATTCATTTTATTTCTAGTGAGACCTTACGTAAGTAGACTGCAAGTTCTTAACCCACCCATTGAAGTGGGAAAGACATTAATCTTAAGATGTACAGCCTATGTCGGTGAAGATTTTGGTATTGCTACCTTTGTATGGTTTGAAATAACACGCCTTGGAGTAAGTCTATTGATGAGACCCGTACACGTTCCACCCCGTGGCAAGTGTTACAAATCAGTAGTGTCAAGTTATCGCTATACTTTAAAAAGATGGGACGCTGATACAGCAAACATCACATGTTTTCTGAATGGCAAAACTCTCACTAAACAACTTATCCCAACAGGTAAGCAAGATTTTTGTTACCTTGATTCGCGCTTTTACCTCTTCTTGTTATTGCTGTTGCTGTTATTTAGTCTCAAGTCCTTGATGATTGATCTGATTGAGATTGAGAAAGATGATTGATCTGATTGAGATTGACAAAGCTTATAACCAATGGCTTTCCAACTGTGACACTCTCAGTTATGTCTTTTTTTTTTAAACATAGTAAACGTTGAGCTTTAATTTCAAATATGCCCATTTTTCTTTTAAGATGGCATATGAGAAATGATGGAGATTTCGCTGCTATTTCTTGCAGGTCGAAATGCCCTAAAGAGGTTCCTCATACCTATATGTTAATTACTGCTATATCTCAGTGCATTTGTATGTATCCATATTTTTAATACGTGTTCGTGAGTGTCCTAATACATGTGTCACTTTGTGGACGTCTAGGGTTATATATATATATATATATATATATATATATATATATATATATATATATATATATATATATATATATGTATGTATGTATATTATCCAGAGTTTTCTTCTTTGAAGCAATACTTTCGAACTATTGAGTTTGCTTAGTGCACTACACAGTATTATTTAACAATGTACATAGTTATTTACTGATATTGCCGTTTTCGTCGTCAAGCATGGTATTTGTTATGTTCGTCAATGCCACAATGTCATTGACAATAGTTCTGTTTGAGCAGAAAGACCTGCAGTTAGACAGCAAGAGAAAAAAGATAGGCGACTTCGATGTAATTCAAACTTATGATGAAACCACTACATATTCTGCGTCACGAAGGAGTTTCTATGTGATAAATAACAGCTAAATCTTTCTGAAACCCTCAGTCTATCATCTTAGAAAAAGAAAGTTATGTTGGACGATGAAGTTCTACTAAGTTCTACTAATAAGATAAGAGAAAAACTCTCCCACAAAATCTCCCTCCAGTTACAGCTTATTAAAAAGAAGTATAACTCCGGTTAATATAATCCAAACCATGTCTGAACTAAAAGACAAGGTAGCCACGGAAGAAACGTCTTTGATCATAGGTCAATGTTATCACGAATGATCAACAACATGGCTCCAGCAATTTAACAAAAGGAATACACTTCACTAGAGTGCTTCAGTTTATCTGACTGACATAATTTAGTACTAGTTCCTATTTCAGAGTTGAGGAGCTAGCAGTAGGAAAATATAGCGCGGCAAATAAACGCAAAAATAAATAAATTTCTACAAAGAAAATCTTTTCAATGCTAGTATTAAAGATTTATATAAGACAATGAAATAAAAAGTATTGATTAAATTTATGTTCAAGATTGAATTTTGATCATACTTCTCGATTGCTACTCGAGTCATATATATACACATTTTGCTTTGATTTTGCTTTCCAATTTGAAAAAAAGAACTGCATTGGAAACTAAAGTAAATCCTTAATTGTAATGTTTATTTATATTATTTTGTTTTTAATTTTTATTTCTAGGATGGAAACAGAGAGAAATTGGACAAAATAATGCAGGTATCCTTTATCCTTTAATTTTTACTTCTTGCAATTATTGGACTGTGGCCATGCTGAGCCATTGACTTAAATGGTTTTCGTCGAACAAATCGACACTAGAACTCCACCGCCGCAGACGTCCACTTTTGAGGATTTTGATTGTTAGAATTTTCATTGTTATTCTTTATTTACATGTTTCAATCCCACTCTATTTGTATTCTATTGTATTGTCCTGTACCGTCCCAAGTCTTTTTATATGAACCCTCGGCGGTTAACCGAAAAAGATTATCATTGTTGTTGTTAAAGAAAAGATTATCATTGTTGTTGTTGTTATCATTATTATTATTATTATTGTTATCTTTTCTATCTTTTTTTCTATCTATAACAGATAAATTGTGTGGTGCGAATACTATTACGAAATTTTTTATATTCGCAACTTACCTGGTTTTTATTGGGATTTGTCGTTAAAGAACTAAAAACAGAATGAAACCAAGATGGTATAATATTTTTCGTTTTCCTTAATTTTCATCTTATAATTATAAGATCTTGATTTAGTTTATGCTTATTGTGTTGCTTTCTCCAAAATCATCATCTTTGTCCTCGTCGTTGTTTACCTTTATGTCGCCATTACTCGAGCAAAAGCGCTTGAGCAGGGAACACACAATATTTTCAGACGTATATTATCTCAATAAGTCCTTTTATACTTCTTCCACTTCTTTCAGCTATTGGATTGCGGCCATACTGTTGAGCTAATAGACCCCATTACTTATTTTTAAATCTGGTACTTATACTACCGGTCACTTTTGCCGAACCACTAAGTTACGGAGACGTATTAGAAACAAACACTGGCTAGGAAACAAACTCATACATACATTCGTTCGCTCAATAAACACTCACAACGCTCGGTCTGGGAATCGAAACCGCGATCCTATGACCGTGAGTCCGCTGCCCTAACCACTGGGCCATTGCGCCTCCACTTGCATTATGTACACCAGGACTAATTAATAATGATATCATGAGATGCTGAAGTCTCAGTCTTAGCATTCAGGAATAAACATTATTGCAAGAAAATGTTCCCTTCACAATCAAGTGCCCTAATTATTTCTCGTCTACCCAGAATATCCATTTCAATGCAGATTATTTTCCCAACAAAGGCAAAGATTTTCTAGCCATCATTGGTAGATATTTTAATTGGTCAGCTGAAGAAAAATTAGTTGAGGGTGCTAAGTACTAAATTGTAAATCTATGCAGAAATGTTGCCACTTATATAGGCGTAGAGTTAACAAGTGAAACAGAGACAGGCAGAAACAAGAAAAATGCCGCTGTTACTTGAATACTATACAAATATGTCTTTAAAAAGACTTTTCTTTTAAATTTACCAAAATCTAATTTTTCAATAATTTTCCAAAAATCTATTATTCATATTTACTGTTGAAAAGATCTCAAGGATCGAAACCGGTTCTGTAATGTTCTTTATAAAAGTATTTTAGCATTTTCTACTTTGTCTTTTTTCCATATATATATATATATATATATATATATATATGAGAAATTAAATAAATGACAAGGGAATAAGAAAGTGTGTAAGGAAATTTCATTAGCTTGCTGTTGATCCTGTCTTAAGATACAATATACTCATAGCTGAAGGCTTGTCCATCCCCTTATAGCTTTATCGGAGCTTCATAAGTGAAGTGTACTTCATCCTTGAGGCCTGATGAGGCTATAAGTGCATTACATCTCATAGAAATGTATTATATAATTTCTTGTTCCAATGTCATTTTTTAAAATTTTGCATTACGCTCTCTACTCGACTAACACTTTTTTCTGAAACGTATGTATATTGAGTTCTAACACTAGGTTATTAATATCGCTATGCTTAAGTGAAACGTGTGTGTGTGTATGTGTGCGTGTGAGTATGTATGAGTGTGACTGTCTGTCTATCTGTGTGTGAGCATGTGTATGTATAAAATTGACTCTCCAGTGATAAGAAAACAGAAAAAGGCTAGATTAAAAATATTTAAGTACCATTTCGTCTCATTCAAGGATATTTTACATCTGTATATAAAGAAAAGATACACCATTATTTGTGAATAATTTTTATTCTAAAATTAATATAAAAACGTGTGTGGGTTTGTGCATGCGTGTGTGCGCGTGCATGCGTGCGCGTGTGTTTCTATGCACACTCTTGTATATGAATAATTGTACATGTGTACGTATATTAACAAATAGATAGTAACGTTCAGTTATTTTGAACGCTTACAGGAATTTTTATTATCAAGGCTGTGACTTGTGTTAGATACATATTAAAAAGTACTGTATATCGTTTTATTACTGTTTCTCTAAGTTTATTTGTTCATTTAGGATATTTACATCATTTTGTACTCCCATTATAAAAAAAACTACTCATCCACACACACACACACACACACACACACACACACACATACATGCATACATCCGTACCAATTTAGTGATAACGTACGTACGTATGTTATCTCTAAATTGGCAACGCTTTCTGTTTTTACAGGCTACTGCCTGATGAGCTTCTAAAGAGAAACTTCCAAGTCAGAATCAACTGCTTTCTTTTTCGGAAATAAATTTTTCCCTCTACGGTATATATTGAGTCCTTTCTCAAGTTGTTTTTGATATTGAAAACATATCACCATGTCATTCTATGAATATGAGTGGAGTGTGAATACAAAGACAGACAGACAGACAGACATAAGAGCGTTGTAGTTCGCTTGAAACGTTGTGGTACAGAAGTAGAAAACGAAAAGGAAAGTAATAAAGCTTCAAACAATGCACAAGGTTTTCCGAAAATCTTTATATTTCAGGCGAAAGAAAGCAGTCCAACAAGTGTCTAGTTACATTGATCTCGTTATTGTATAACATAAATATAATAACGAAATTGGTGCAACTAGACATTTTGGGGATTGCTTCTTTCTGAAGATGGGCCTTTGCGCCTGAAATTTAAAGGATTTTGTAAAATTTTCTGCATTGTTAGAAGCTTTCTATTTTCCATTTCTTTTTCTACTTCATATATATATATATATATATATATATATATATATATATATATAAATTTAGTGAATGGAGTAAAACGCATATGTTAACTGCATACTTTTATTTCCAACATATGTTTCGAAGATTACAAATTATACCTTCCATAAGAATCGGTGATGTTAAGAATGTAATCTTTTCTTCAGGGAAATGCATGGGAACCAGCTTAAACGTAAGATATTTTAACCGAATATATATGTGTCTATATATATATATATATATATATATATATTAGGTCAAGCATGAAATTTGTAGAAAGAAATGTTTGCAAATGTTTTATAAATACAAGGAATAGTTTTATTCATCAAAGTATGCACCCATATTGTCAATACACTTTTGCCATTTGAGCGGTAGCTTGTCCAGCCCGGAACTGTAAAAGCCTGGCAATCTGGAGTCAATAAAATCTTGGAAGGCATTGTCGGAATTAAATTTTTCTCTTGATAAAAAGTTATCCAAATTCTGGAAGAAATGGTAGTCAGTGGGGGCAAGATCAGATGAGTATGGAGGATGATGGAGAACTTCCAACTCCAACTCCTGTAGTTTCGCCAATGTCATTTTTGCGATGTGTGGTCTGGCGTTGTCTTGCAATAGAATAGGAGTGGATCTGTTGACTAATCTAGGCTGGGTTTTTTTTTTTCTTTTTGTAATTTTCTGCATCATTTTGTCCAGTTGGCTGCAGTATACTTCGGCCGAGATTGATGAGCCAGGTTTAATGAAATCATAATGGATCACACCTGCACCAGGCCACCAAACACACACCATCAGTTTCTTTTGATAAATTTTGCTTTTTAGACTGTGTTTTGGTGGCTCGTCTTTGTCCAGCCATTGTACTGAACGTTTACGGTTGTTGTATTGGATCCATTTCTCATCACGTTACAATTCGATTCAAAAATAATTCATTTTTGTGACGAGAAAGTAGCATAATGCAGGAATCCAAACGTTGCTGTTTCTGATTTTCATTAAGTTCGTGCGGAAACCGATGACCAGCTCCAAAGGGAGATAATCCGCACTGTTTATATCTGTATCGTTTCCACCCTTCATATTTTAAAGAGGCCATAGGTCATCGGGTCTTACGGTCTGAAGATACGCCATGAAGGTACTCTTTCTGGCGAGAAACCCAGGGTAACCCTATAAACCGGCCTTCAGCAGCAATTAATATAGCCTTCTCTATTTATCAGAATGTGCATCTTCTCCGGATTTATGCTTTTCTAAAAAAATGATTATATATATATGTGTGTGTGTGTGTGTGTGTGTGTGTATGAGTGTTTTTGCTTGTTTATATATATATATATATATATATATATATATATATATATATATATATATATATATATATATATAAATCGCCCTTTTTAAAGCCTAGCCAGGCTCATGGACCCGGTTTCCCGGTTTCTATGGCGTATTTATTCTCAAGTTGGACGGGACGCCAGTCCATCGCAGTGTTATTCATTTTTGCCAGCTGAGTGGACTGGAGCAACGTGAAATGAAGTGTTTTGCTCAAGAACACAACGCGTCGCTCGGTCCAAGAATCGAAACCATAATCTTACGATCATGATGCCGACACCCTAACCATTAAACCACGCGTCCCCACTATGTATGTGTATATATATGCGTGTATGTATATATATGTGTGTGTGTGTGTGTGTATGTATATGTATGTATGCATATATATATGTATGTGTATGTATGTATATATATATATATATATATATATATGTATATACGTATGTATACATATATGTATGTATATATATATATATATATATATGTATGTATTTATGGATGCATAAAAAGAACGTTTTTCAGTTTATCGTACTTTGATACGAAAAAATCCACAACCTTCCGTCTCAATAAACTACTATTGTCCTTAAAAGTTGTTTTTTTATATTTACTACGGATTGCTTGAAGCTAACTTTCTTTCTACACCTCGATCTTTAGATCCTATGTGTGTGTGTGTGTGTGTGTGTGTACAAGTACTATTCGGTTATAAAGTTATATAAACGACTGAAGAACTGAGTTTCGTATATTGCACTTATATAACTATCTATCCAGCTATCTCCATGACATACATAAATACATACAAACACACACGCAAACAAACACGCGCGCATATATCAGAAAATTGGTTGCTGGGGTTGAACAGGCAACTGAGTTTTAAAGCGAATTTTAAGTTGTTTTCACATTTTAAAACATTTATTCAAGTATACCAGCTTCAAAATCTTTCTTTCTGTTTTACAATGGTAAAACAAAAACAAGAGAAATGAAAATCAGAAAATGCACTAGAAAACGTTTCATAAATGCTGAAACATGCTCAAAAACAAATGCTGAATAAATTTCAAAGCTTAACGAACAATAAAAATGTAAGCATAGAATTATTAAATAATTGTTTCTCAATGTTTTCGTTTCTGGCATTTATTTGCTTGGACTTTTCTAATTCGTGTTTAGTCTAAACTGTAAACCTGTAGCTGTTTGCTTGTGAAAATCTCCATCCCATATTTGCTTCATCGTATCACAAAATTCTCCTTTACCTTCCATTTTATTTTTCACAAAATTTCCTTTAACATAGGATCCATTTGCCCATGTGTATGTCCCTTCTCCGTGGAATTGATTATTGAGAAACTCTCCCTCATAGACATCTCCTGAAGAATGTCTAAGTAGTCCGGTGCCATTCATTGCATCATCTTTCCACATGCCCTCATAAAGTGTGCCATCAGCTAAAATATGTTTTCCAAAGCCAGATCTCTGTACATTTCCATCTTGACTATACACATATTGACCTTCGTATCTGTCTCCATTAGGAAAAATATAAGCATTTTCATGAATCACTACTTTCTCGATTCCATCATTAGTTTTTTCCTTTTGTTTCAAAGAAAGTTTTTTACCTTTAGCAGCCATTGTTATATTGTCATTACAAACAACTTCTCTGAAAACATTATTTTCGTAATTATTAAAAAAACAATTTAGGGTGAACCCTTTCAAAATTGTCTAAAATGACGTGTAGATTGTTATTTTACAGTTCACTACGATACGTGAAGCTTTAAACATTAAAAAAAAATTAACGTTTTGGTTGTCTTTAATTATTGTGTGTTTTGAGACTCCTTTTCACTTGTGTGTCATTCGTCATAAACAGAAATAATTTGATTCATGACGTGGCATGCTTCACTTATATGTGTAGGTATTTATATATGTATGTATATATGTGTGTGCATATATATGTATATGTACTTATGTACACATGTGTGTGTGTATAGGCATGTATATATGCATGTGTGTATATGTGTATGTACGCATGCATATATATGCATGCATATATATGCATGTATAGGCGTGTATGTATGTATGCATGTATGTATGCGTTTAGGTTTGACTGTCAGAACAAAATGTAGTCAATATTTTTACGGAGATCATTTGGTCAAAATGATGGGCAAACATTCGATCACGACTCGATCAAAACAAAAATATAACATAGCATAATCTGATAGAATACAGTGGTGGGCATGATTGTGCATAGATGCAGATGTGGGTGTATAATAAGAAGCATCTCCATCGCACTCAGAGTGGCAGTTGACGCTTGTGGGGGACTTAGATATCACAGTGGTAGGCTCCTCGATCCCTAGGTCTCCACGGTTTGTCTTGCCGCCTAAATTGTGGTCGCTTCGCTCGTTATAAACTTAAAGCGGTCCCTGGCTCGGGTTAACATCCCTTCGATTCTGGAGCGATGGGAAGAGACAAGGTGGTCTCACCCTCTGTATCTGGGTAAGAAGTAGGTGCCTCATCTGCGACGCCACGGTCTGTGACTTTTTTGTTCCCTCCCACATCGTGGATGCTGCGGTAAATGGGAAGGTCTCTGCTTCCGTAGCCAAACGGAACAAAACCCTAAAGTATCGGAACCTGGCAGTGAACTGTCTCTTCCAGCATGTGGCGCTTGAGACGTTTGGAGGGGCTGGGCCACAAACGGCGAAGTTGTCATCGTTGGCTGCTCACCCTATCGAGGTGTCAGGTGATGTCCATGTGTATGCTTGGCTTTTCCAATGTCTTAGCCTCGCCATCGCTCGTGGTAATGCCACGAACGTGGTGGCTTGCTTCAGAAGGTTCCGTTGAATCTTGTGTTGTGCGACCAATTGAAGCATTTTTTGTGCTACGTTGATGTTTCTTTCTTTCTTTTCCCCCTTTATTGTTTTTTTTTCTTTGTCGTTTCTTTTGTACTATATATGTATCACATACATACGTGTCATAAATGAAATAAAATTTGTATATGTTAAAATTTGAAACCAAAATATATTAAAAAATCATTAATTTGACAATTCGAAATAGTGGCAATAAACGAAATAGAAAGCAAATATCTGAAGACCATACAGTCTAGGGCAATGATTCCCAACGTGGGGGATACACTCTACTGGTGGGGCCTGGGAAAATTATGGACGGACGTAATGCCGTAGTCACCAGGCAAAGGGTTCTCATTAAAGTGATTCACTTTCCTTTTTTTTAGTTAATAATGCCATTTATTTTCCATACTCAGTACTTAATAAAAAAAAATTACCGGTGGATTCTTTTGTATTAACTAATTGATAAAATTGTAAAAATAAAGTTGATTTTCTTCCAGTGCCGGTGGGGCATATATTTTTCTGGAAAGTTATAGTGGGGCCTAGTGGGAAAATAGGTTGGGAAACACTAGTCTAGAGTTGTGAAAACAACCTACGAAACCATTAACCTTTTGATATATATCTCAGCTATTAAATTAGTAGTGTAAAGCAAAACGCTGAAACCACGCAATTAAAATTCAAGTAGAAAGCCTGAACTAGAATAGGCACGTAATTTTAAAAATAAAATTCTATTCCTGAGAAAAAGTAGTGATGAAATGTATCACAGAAAACAACTTCACGCGACATCAAGAAAGATCTCAGGATAAAAAAAACTAGAGAGGTGTGATTCATAATTCTCAATTATTACTTTAATCAAGTAAATCTTTACCGCGAGAGTGATCTCCCTTGTTTCTTACTTCCAACATGGCACCCGGTGCAAGATTTGTATTGAGTCAAATGGAAAATAATGTTCTCTCAGCTAAATTGCTTGTTATTGTCTAATAGCTGACAGACGACGTAGATGTCAACACATTATTGGAAATTGATACCTTTAGCTTGTTTGTTTCTACCTAACTGAATTATATATATACAAACAACAGGAACAGGGATTTAAAGAATCGAAATAGGACTCTCTGTAAGCTGTCCGCCTGGTGTACAGCAAATCAAAGAGACTAGCTGCATTTAGGGTATAAAATTAACACCAGTGTCCTTCCGAAAATCCGGGAAATCAGAATGGTGGAGAATATTTAATGTATGTATGTACGAGCTTGTGTGTGTGTTTCTTTTACACGTTTATTAAAATTATCAGTTTCTGCTATTTTATTTTTATTTTCTCAAATTTCATTTGTTGCTGTCTCTGTTTCTTTACCATTAAACATTTTGATTTATTTTTCGTACTTTTCTTGTTATTTTAAGCTCACCATACAAAAACATACACGCACGTATATGTTCATATACATACATATACACGTATGCATGTACTTATACATAGACAGATAGGTATATGCAAAAATATACATACACATATATATGCACAAATATACATACATGTGTGTGTGCGAAAATATACATACACATATATGCACAAATATACATACATGTGTATGTGTGTGCGCGTGCGTATGTATGTATGTATGTATGTATGTATGTGTATATAACCAAGACTTGGCGATTTGCTGTGCTTGAGAAAACCTGTCAAGCTAAGTGGAATCGTATTCAAGGCCTGTGAAAGACACCCAAACCAGTGACATGTAAAAGTTTGATATTTACATAATGTTGTGTGTGTATATTATTTCGACCTAACGAGGTGCCTCAAGTTTAAGTACCTAATTCAATTGAGACACACTATATATATATATATACATACACATATGCATGCATGTGTGTATACATCCAGTTATCCCTTGACTATTGCTGGTGTTACGTTCCAAAACCCCACATGATAGGTGAAAATCCCACTTGTTTTTCGAAAGTCCCCCTAAATCACAAAACAAGGCAGGGAATATGCCCTATTTTTCAAATCCTGGCAGCAACACTGAAGCTGGAAGCAGAATAATAATCTAATTCTACACTTTATCACATTCAAGAATGTAAACACATTTTGAAGCACAACACACGCAGAGTCAAAAAGAAACACTACCTTTCACAGGCACTGCATGAACGACAGTGCTCTCTCTCCCTAGCATGAAGCTTCCTATCACAGGCATGTGAGCATGCACACAAC
This sequence comes from Octopus bimaculoides, assembly GCF_046866305.1. Lineage (NCBI taxonomy): Eukaryota > Metazoa > Mollusca > Cephalopoda > Octopoda > Octopodidae > Octopus > Octopus bimaculoides. Next base: position 16,368,379 of record NC_142947.1, read on the forward strand.
AGCCAAATACTGTGTTGCTGGAACTGTGAAGTGCACAGTTTTTGTATTGGTTCCATGAACTAGGGGATGGCTACTGACATTAAGCTTAAGAATTATATAATGTACAAGTATAAAAAAGAATTAAAGAAAAACAGACTCGTTATATTGAATGTTATCGATATCATTTGGAAATAGGGGTGCTGCAGTTCTGCAGTTCCTATACACAAGCTACCACTGGTCTCCGTTTACCTCTGGTGGCAAAAGTAAGATTAGCAAAGACAAGTCAACTGTCCAGTTAACCATATGGAATCACCAGCATCAAAACAGCTGTACCCAATCACCTCATTCTGTCATAAGGCACAGCATTTTAACATATATAAGAATACAACAAAACCAAATTAAACACCACCTGATATAGAACTCGGTTTAATTTATAAATATTTATTTCTTTTTATAAAAAGTTGACAGTGAATTAAAAGTTGAACAAAAGATTCAACTTTTTCAAACTGGAAAATATCAATTTTTCTGTTTAAACATATATATGTGAGAGTGTGTGTGTATATATGTATGTATGTATCTGCACATATATATATATATATATATATATATATATATATATATGTGTGTGTGTGTGTGTGTGTATAGATATATGCATATGCATGCATGTATATACTATGTATATATCTATATATATGTATGTACATATTTATGTATAAATATATTCATATATATATGCATGTATATATTTATGTACAAATATATTTATATAAAGATGCATGTATGTGTGTATATATATATGCATATGTGTGAAAGTATATATATATATATATATATATATATATATATGTGTGTGTGTGTGTGTGTATATGTATATGCATATATGTGTGTATATATATATATATTATATATATATATATATATATGTATGTGCATATATGTATATATATGTGCGGTGTGTATATATATGTGCATATATATATGTATATATATGTGTGTGTGTATATATATCTATATATATGTGTAAGTATATACATGCGTATAAATAGATGTTTATACACACACATATATGTATGCATATATATGCATGTATATCTTCATGTACAAATATATTTATATATGCTTGTATGTATTTATGTAGAAATATATTTATATAAAGATGCATGTATGTATATGTGTATGTATATATATATATATATATATATATATATAGATATGTCTGTTTTTGTATATATATATATATATTTATTTATTCATTCATATATATGCATGCATATATAAATGTGTGCATGTATGTATGCATATATGTATGTTCAAGGAATGCTTTAGAACTCTGAATCATTTTGAGGAAGACAAAGAGTTTTTTGTTCTTTTTGTAGAATTGATTGCAATTTTTTTTGTCTTTTGGCTGCTGCTGATTCATTTTTAGTTTATTAATTTAGTTGGCTATAAATTTAATGAAATATTAATTTTATCCGTTTGTTCTTCAATCTGTGTGTGTGTGTATTAATTTATTTAATTATTTCCCTATTTTTCAAATACATCCTGCATTCTTAGCCATTTGATAAAATATAGATTTACTGTCTTTTAAAAGTTCCTGTGGTTTTTCAAATTCTGCAATCCTTCCATGGTCTAAAACCATTATTCTGTAAAAGAAAAAAATAAATAACTAAATAACTCTCTTCAGATCATTCACTGTGTGTATGTTTTTTTTTTGGGGGGGGGGGTGCATAATAAAAAGGGTAGCACTCAGACTTTATGTAGGTCTTCTGAATTTGGTTGGGGGGGGGGGGAGAAAGGAGGAAGGAACCACATCCAATGAATTACTGTTACTGCACTTAAAAAACAGCCCTTTAAGTTAACAAATTATTTATCTTCAGATTAGAAGCACAATACAAATGTTTACAACAGAGTGGATATTGCTAGATATAGTTATTGGCCGGGTGGATGACATTAAACTAGATGTCTGATGAAGCTTACTAACGTACAACAGATACAATGCATCTGATGGGCCTGTGTACTGTTTATACATACATACATACATATATATATATATATATATATATATATATATATATATATATATATATATATATATAGAGAGAGAGAGAGAGAGAGAGAGAGAGAGAGAGAGAGAGAGAAAGAGAGAGAGAGAGACGGAGGGAGAGAGAGATGTGTGTCTTTGTGTTTTTCTCCAACCACCACAGCTTGATAACTTGTGCTAGTGTGTTTACATCCTCATAACTTCAGCAAAAGAGACTAATAGAATAAGTACCAGCTTTTTTTGAAAATATGTACTGGGGTCGATACATTAAACTAAAAATTCTTGAAAGCAGTACCCCAGCATAGCTACTGTCTAATGACTGAAACAAGTAAAAGATAAAAGATACATAAAAGCACTATAGTTGCCTTTTTGTATACCTATGATATATCGGATATGATACATTTTGTAACAGCCATTTTGAAGCCTCTTATTTGGCATTGATAATTCAATGCTGACTTACGTGACACCAGGTGTTTTATGGTTTCACTCATTCTCTCCTCCCACTATCATCGTCTCTATCTGTGGTTATGTGTGTGAATATTAATTTTTTTTATATATATGAAGGGAGAGAAAGTGTTTATGTCTATCATGTTCAAATGATAACATGTCTCACTCACTCTTACTATCTGTATATAAATATTCCTGCCACTCTGTGTGTGTATGTACATGCGTGCACGGGTGCACACGCGTTTGCCTGCAATACCAAAGAAGTATCGTCGCCAAAACGAGTTGGATGCCCAGTCAACTGTCAAACAGCTGTGCCAAATCAACACAGTCTAGATATATTTATATGCAAAAAAAGGTGACTGCAACACCTTTTTGCATATCACAGGCATGACTGTAACATCTTTGATCAAAAGCTTACTCAATCAGTGTTGACCTGGGCCTGAACAACAACTGCAGTATTACAGTAATAACAATGACCACAATATAGTCACATAACTCAAGCAGCTAAACAGGTAAACAAGAGCAGCAGCAGTTTTGATAATTATCAAAACATGACATGAACAATAGCAGGGATGGCTCTCTTACCTGTCGTAATCCATGATGGTGTTCAGTCTATGTGCAATGGTGAGGATTGTACAATCAGAGAACTCGCTCCGTATTGTCTGTTGGATGAGAGAATCAGTTTCCATATCAACAGCAGCTGTAGCTTCATCTAGCACCAACAGCTTAGACCTCTGCAACAGGGCACGAGCTAGGCAGACCAGTTGACGTTGACCAGCACTGTAAACATAGAAGAAATAACATTAGCCATGATGATGACGATTACGATGTCTAGTATGCTTTATTGTTAAGGCCGTGAGCTGGCAGAATGATTAAGGTAAGTGGATAAAGTAAGTACCAGTTGAACACTGAGGGTTGATGTAAATGACTCACTGCCTCCCTGGAAGTTGCTGGCTTTATGCCAAAATTTGAGACCATTACTATTATTATTATTATTCAGGTGGTAAGCTGGCAAAATTGTTATCACATGAGACAAAATGCTTAGTGGATTTCATCTGTCTTTACGATCTGAGTTCAAATTCCACCGATGTCAACTTTGCTTTTCAACTTTTTAGGGTCAAAGAAATAAGTTCTAGTTACAAACTGGTATAATCATCTAGCTCCTCCCCCAAATTTTCAGGCCTTGGCAGGAAGGATTATTATTATTATTTTTGTTAAGGTAAAGTAGAATCATTAGCACAAGTGACAAAATGCTTAGCGGCATTTTGTCTGTCTTTACGTTCTGAGTTCAAATTCTGCTAAGGTCAACTTTGCCTTTCATCCTTTCAGGGTCGATAAATTAAGTACCAGTGAAACACTGGGGTCGATATGATCAATTAGTCCCCTCCCACCAAGTTTGAGGCCTTGTGCCTCCAGTAGAAAAGATTATTATTATTATTATTATTACTATCATTAAGGTAGTGTAAGACAGTGAGCTAGCAGAATCATTAGCATAAGTGACAAAATGACTGAATGGCACCTTGGGCAAGTGTCTTCTATTTTAGCCTTGGACTAACCAATTCTTTGTGAGTAGATTTGGTAGATGGAAACCGGAAGAAGTCCATCGTATAAATGTGTGTTCATGTGTCATTGTGTCAGTAAGATATACTGGATATTCTCTTCAATGTTTTTGTTTCTCTCTTTCTAAAATGACAGAGGAAGATTAAAAGATTAGCAAAGATTAGAAAATTCACCTTAGATTTTGTCCTCCTTCTCCACACTCATACTGTAAACCTGAAGGTTGAGCCTTCACATAGTCAACCAAATGAGCATGTTCAAGTGCTTTCCATAGTTCTCCATCAGTGTATTTATTGAAAGGATCCAGATTACTTTGAAGGGAACCAGAAAAAAGAAAAGGTTCCTGAAATAAAAATCAAGTTTTAATGTTAATGACTGGCTTGAATAACACCAAATACTACAAGAGATTTTTGTCTGACATTCCAAAATTTCTACCATTTATCTAGTGTTTAAATACACATATACACAGAGAGAAACACACACACATACACTTACACACTTAGCCATTAAGTCACTTTGTAACTTCTAATTAAATAAAAAATATATATACTTATTTTAAATTCTATTTTTCTGTCTATGCTACCAAACCTATATACAGAGTGTCCACATAGTCTGGGTACATGGGAATTAACACATACTTTAATAAATTATTATTTCTTATATTTAATTGGTTTTTTTTAATGATATTATTTACTCCATGTACTCACGTGGGGATTAAGACATACTTTAAGAAATTATTATTTCTTATATTTAATTGGTTTTTTTTAATGATATTATTTACTCCATGTACTCACGTGGGGATTAAGACATACTTTAAGAAATTATTATTTCTTATATTTAATTGGGTTTTTTTAATGATATTATTTACTCCATGTACTCACGTGGGGATTAAGACATACTTTAAGAAATTATTATTTCTTATATTTAATTGGGTTTTTTTAATGATATTATTTACTCCATGTACTCACGTGGGGATTAAGACATACTTTAAGAAATTATTATTTCTTATATTTAATTGGTTTTTTTTAATGATATTATTTACTCCATGTACTCACGTGGGGATTAAGACATACTTTAAGAAATTATTATTTCTTATATTTAATTGTTTATGTTATGATTTTATTTACTCCATGTACCCAGTCTTTGTGGACACTCTGTATATCATATACAAACACACACACAAGCACACACATATTGTAGAGGTGTACTTGCCAGGCAAGTGATTTGATCTTAGAATCTTTGTTGGAACTAACTGAACAAACTCAGTTGCAGTGTGAAAGATACATAGTCATCATTCAACAGAATACAAAGACTTAACTTTGATTAGACATTCATCATTTGGTGTCAAATATGTGGGTAATAACTAGATGAGGTGCATGCTTACTGCTAGATTAATTTACCTATGGGAGTGTATCTAGGCAGAACTACATAAACAATACGTACACATGCTACCTATTCAGAGTTATATAAACTACACCACAATATGATGTATATTTAGGAGAAGTTTCATCTCTCTATGAGGCAATAATGGTGGAACAAATGAAGGAGTACTGTGCATTTTCACAGAAGCATATTTTACAAGTTGGTCCCTGAGAAATGGTATGTTAACATTATGTGATGAATACTCATAACACTGAGTAACATGATTTTTGCCCTTGAGTACTAACTGTCATTTCCTATTTGCTTACCCTTAGAAAGTATGAAAAATAGTGAATATTTCCTTTAAACTTTGATTTTCTTACATTTATTCAAGCCCCCCAAAGAATCCCTCTCAACACATGACTATGATGCTCCCCAACTACTCCTGCTCATGATCAGGGATGCACATATTGTCAGCCACTAAGAGACATGCTCAAGTGGTTATGGTCAAGCAACTGACAAGCAAATATGTGGTATTGAGTAGAATATTTGCTATAGCGATATTTCTACTTCAGCAACTCAGTGCTGAATCTGTGATGAAATGTAATGGAAAATAGGTCAGTTTCAAAACATTTTATTTCCAGGTCACAAAAGCAACGTTTGAAGGGAATAATAGTCATTTACTTTGATTTCAAGATAGAAGCAAATAGAAAATAACACTTACTGACTAAAGACAACAAAAATTAGAATTTTGTTACACAGTGTTCTTCCATATTATGGTACTTATTTACAGTAAAATCAACTGGATTTTTGCGTGTTAAAAAAAGATTTATATTCACCTGGGGCAATATAGTAAACCTTGAACGAACATCATGTAAGCCAAAGTTAGCAATATTCTCTTTGTCTACTATAATGGCTCCTTTTGCTGCTTCAATGATCCGGAACAGGGACAAAGTCAATGAGGATTTACCAGCACCTGTACGTCCCACAATTCCAATCTGTTTAAAGAAAGGAAAATGTATATATAAACATAGACATATACACATAATACAAGCATCACATACTTATGTACAGAAATAAATATATATAAATATTTATACATTCATACACACACACATATATATACACACACACATATATATACACAAACATATATGAATATGTGGTTGTAAATTTATGTTTGCATGTATATACATATACATGGGTTGACTCAAGCATTGCAAATGAACCTGGAGATATACTGTGACTGAAAAACCCAGCAAGTATAAAAGTGAGATCACAGCTGTAACCTATACCATTGTCGCATAACCAGCCCACTTAAAACAGTACCTTTGGATCGTCAGGTGACATGCCATGCTTGAGGAGACCTATTGAGTCAAGTAAATCAAAATCAAATCAAACCACAATCAAATGGAAATTGTAGTTGTGGCTGATGCCAGTGCTTCTTAACTGGCTCCTATACTGGTGGCACACAATAAGCACCGTTCATGCATGGGTCATTGCCAGTGCCACCTGACTGGCTCCCCGTGACGGTGACATGTAAAAAGCACCATCTCAACGTGTTGCATGCTAGACCCTACATGCTGGTGGCACGTAAAAAGCACCATCCAAACATGGCCAATGCCAGCGCCGCCTGACTGGCTCCCATGCCAGTGACATGTAGAAAGCACTACCCAAAAACGGTCAATGCCAGCCTCCATGCCCCGACTGGCTCCTGTGCCAGTGACATGTAAAAAGCACCATCTGAATGTGGCCAATGCCAGTGTCGCCTGAGTGGCTCCTGTCCCGGTGGCATGTAAACAGCACCCACCACGCTCTCAGAGTGGTTGCTATTTGGAAGGGCATCCAACTGTAGAAACATTACCAGATCAGATTGGAGCCTGGTGCGGCCACCTGGCTTGCCAGTCCCCAGTCAAACTATCCAACCCATGCCAGCATGGAAAACGGATGTTAAACAATGATGATGATTTCTGTTGAGATGCTCTGTTTCTTTCAATTAATTTTAAATGTAACAAAGAATTTGGTAAAATAATTTAGTTATCATAAAGGTAGTGTTAAGAACATAAATTGTGACTAAGGTTTGGTGGAAGATTTTGAAAACAAAACATTTGTACTACAGAGCCAGTGGTGGTTACGGGTGGGTTGGTATCAAAAGGGTTAAAGAAAAAAAAGTATAATCTTTTGGGATGCAGTTTTAGAGCGTGTTTAATGGAAGAAAGATTTACCTTTTCTCCAGAATAAATATGGCATGAAACTCCTTTAAGAACCAGTTCCAGTCCTGGTCGATATCTTGTGGAGTAGTCTTTCAAGACCACCTCTCCAGCTTGTGGCCAGTTCTGATCAGGCCTGTGGTCATCCAATATCCAAGCAGCCTGCATCCAAGTATATAAAGTATTAAATAAGTGAAGCATACTAAAACTATACTGTTTCAGAAAATTTCACAAAATTATTTATATGTATGTGTGTGTATGTGTGTGCATATGTATTTATGTATGTATGTATCTGTGTATATGTGCATGTATGTATGTGCGTGTGAATATGTGTCTGTGTATGTGTATATTTATGGGTATGGGGATGCAAACAGGAAAAAATGGAACTCAAAACATGACCGTATGTATATTTTTATTAATATTTAGCAGAAGCTACAGAGTGATTCAAGGGCCAAGAGTTGTGTCAACCTTTGATAAACGCCAACACAGGAAATTCTCTACCCATAAGTCACTCTGTTGTTTCTGCTAAATATTAATAAATATCCACCTTTCATATTCAAATGGGCTGCATGGTTCAACAGGATCTGACGAGGCAGAGGACTGTATTGAGTTCCAATATATACCTATTGTGTGTGTGTGTGTGTGTGTGTGTGTATGTATATATATATAGATAGATAGACAGATATATTCATATATATAAATAATATATATACATATGCATATATACATACATCTATATGTGTGTATATATATATATATATATATATATATATACACAATTTGAAAATCCTACACGATTAGGTGAAAAGCGCTTTATTTAATTTATAAAACATGTGACATTAATAAAAATCTGTAAATGTACAAACATCCAGATTTCTGAGTACCTTAATTTTTTTCTATATAATTTCTGTACATCACCTCCAAACCTTCCAATATATATATATATATATATATATATATATATATATATATATATATAAGAACATATATATTTCTATAAACATAGTTTGATTTTCACTGGTCAAAATAATGGCTAATGATATATTTGATTGCCAGCTTGGGTCAAACCATCCAACCCATGGTACTATGAAAAATGAGCATCAAAAGATGATGATAATGATTATATATATATATATATATATATATACCCGAGCGTCTAGTAACACAACCTGTATCACGTCCTCACGTTGCTGTTCTTTTTTCTTTTTCCTTTTTTGAACCTATATATATATATATATATATATATATATATATATATACACACACTCACATATTCTTAATTGAGCTTCCTTTTTCTTACAAAATAAATATTAGCCAAACTCAACTTACCTCAGGCGCGATATCACTGAAATCATCAATTCTCTCAATGGATACCAGACTTGTTTGGAACTCAGTCAAATTGTACAGCATCCAGTTCAGAAAATCAGTTATCTATTGAAATAGAAACAAATATCAATGTGTGTGTGTGTGTGTGTGCGTGCGTGCGCGCGTGCGTGCGTGCGTGTAAAAATTAATTTACAAAGGTACCGTTAATTCTATTATTATCCGATGTCACTAGTTTAAGAATGATAATAACAGAATCAATGATACAGGCGACTGCAGGCCAAAAAATAGCATTTAAATAGCCGAGGGATAAAAATTAATTAAAGGACATACTAAGTATGTCTACCTGCTTGAAATAACAGTCAAAACTCGTTAATAAATCGCCAAAAAATACACTGGTGATTACTACAGAAATCAAATGATTTCTATCAAATGATTTCTGTAGTAATCACCAGTGAATTTTTTGGCGATTTAATAACAAGTTTTAAATGTTATTTCAAGCAGGTAGATATACTTAGTATGTCCTCTGATTAATTTTAATGTGTGTGTGTATATATATATATATATATATATATATATATATATATATATTACGCCGTATGTAAACAAACAAGTTTGTTTTTCAAAGTGCTGAAATGTACGGTAGAACAAGTAGAAAGATGAATTTTATTCAATGCATAGATACTGAACAGTATAGATATAAAGGATAAAATCCCTTTTTCTGCTTTTAAGAAGAAAAAGGGATTTTATCCTTTATATCTATACTGTTCAGTGTCTATGCGTTGAATAAAATTTATCTTTCTACTTGTTCATATATATATATATATATATAGTGGCATAGCTAGAATGTGTACCACAAGGGATAGTACTCGGATTTGCCCCTCTCTAAAATCAAGATACACACAAAATCAGAGAGTATGCATAAAATGGCGTTCAAAAACAAAAATAAGGTGTACCAAAGCAAACACCATAATGTACCCCGACCCCGCAAAAAAATCTCTGATGTAACCAAAATCAATATGTACCTCTATTGAGAAATTTATGCTCATGCCCACCAGTCCTCCATTGAGGGATCCTTTTGAAATAACTCCAGCTAAACCAGAGAAGAATACCAGAAATGACCCCATCAACTGAACACGCATAGCCATCCATCTGAAAAAGAAGAAAAATAACAGAAACTAATTACCTCATTTATCACCTATTATCATCATCATCATCATCATCCTTTAACACCCGTTTTCCACATTGGCATAGGTGAGACACTTTGACCAGAGCCGGTAAACCAGAGAGCTGCACCAGGCTCCAGTCTGATTTGGTTAGGTTTCTGCAACACCAACCTCTTCCTAACACCAACCACTTTACAGTATGTGCTGGGGTTGTTTTAATGTGCCACTAGTACAGTGCTTTTATGTGGCACAGAACTCTTGCAGGTCAATCCTCTTCACATGAGGTATATTTGGCAATAACACTTTTGCTGTGGAGAACAGGATATCCCAAAAAGATAAACATTATTTTATACATACCTGTTTGCCATTTTCATATTGTAGTAGGACTTGAAGTTCTTGGTGATTCTGTTTTCAGCTTCAACCAGGAAACGTGACGTTGCTTTGTATGCTTTTATTGACACTGACCCAGACAACGTTTCACTGAAATGGTTGTATATTGGTGAACGGCTTACAGATTCAAACCTCTGCAACTGCCGAGCAGTTGGTATGTAAAAATGCTGTGGAAAGACAGATCAGAAATTATAACATACAAACAGTATACATACAGTCATCATCATCATCATCATCATCATCGTTTAACGTCTGCTTTCCATGCTAGCATGGGTTGGACGATTTGACTGAGGACTGGTGAAACCAGATGGCTACACCAGGCTCCAATCTGATTTGGCAGAGTTTCTACAGCTGGATGCCCTTCCTAACGCCAACCACTCCAAGAGTGTAGTGGGTGCTTTTACGTGCCACTGGCACAAGGGCCAGTCACACGGTACTAGCATATATATATATATATATATATATATATATATATATATATATATATATACCATAAAAATTTATGGATGATTTAGTGGAATGCTATTGTATATACAAGAAATTATTTAAACAGCTAGGTGCAATGTGATACCAAAAGGAAAATTTCAATATATAATTGACAGTGGGGTTTAGTAATGGTGAAGCTGATATGAAATAAAAAGTAGTTTACTTAATACTCACCAAGAGAAGAAAATATAGACATCCCAATGGCAAGAGAAAACTAATAAACAAAGGAATGAAATATGAAATAGCAAACATCGTGGTAATTATACTCATTGATGATAAAATCAGATTTCGTATCTGTTCTGGCATCAGATTGTCTAACATGTCGGTGTCAAAGGAAAAACGATTTGTAATGCGTCCCAGTGGAGTGACATCAAAGAAGTGGAGAGGTGCAGCCATTATATTGGTAAGCATCCTTTCATGTAAGTGGGTGGAAGCATTGAGGAAACCATATGCAGAGATCACAGAAAAAATAATTGCTGACACACCTATAGAGAAACAAGGTAAAGTTTATCTATAAACACACACACACACAAATATATACATATATACACACACACACAGAGTCAATTCAAATAAACAAACAATTCAAATAAGCGAATAAAAAAATGAAAAAAAAAAAAAATGAAAAAAAAAAAAAATGTGATTTGACATCTTCCTAGATTAGTAAGAGGATCACATCTCACTTGGAAGTTTTATGTATCCTCATCATAGTCAAGAGGCTTCTTTCTGCTTCCATCTGCCAAATCAACCCACAAGGCCTTGATCAGTCTGGAACCATAGTAGATATTCCATAGTATGTCATATAACCTCTTTCACTACCCACTCTCTTGTCTTCAGCTATGGTTGCTTAAGATGCTACAAACAGAAACCAATCTCTTTTAAATCGCATCTGATCACAAATTTGATGGACATGGGCATAGACTAACCTATGGCTAAATGACTATTACAGCTCCTTCTGTTTCATTTTTTTTTATCATAGCTGCAACAGCGATGGCAGCAGAAAAGAACATTTTAAATGAAACAAACAATTTGATGAAATTCTGTATGATTGTGGCTCGACTTACCTACACCTAGTCCAAAACCTCCATAACCACCAAGGTACATGTTTGTTAATTCTTTATAATGTGTTGTGTTGATATTGGAGTCATTCAACATGTAAGGATTCTCAGTCCACTCAGTTAGCCAAAAGGAAGACAGTATGTTGCTCAGGTGAATCATCAGGTTGGAAAAAAGCATAGAAATAAACAGCAAGACACCAAAAGCTTTTATGTAGTTGATGTACACCCTCACACTCACCTGAAAATAGATTATTAGTTTAGTTAGTATTAAACTGCCTTTGTTCAATTTGCAGCAACAAATGAAAAAACAAAGTTACCAACAGACGTTCTTTCAAGATATACATTCTAAACAGAGGGGATTTCCTTACCAAAGTGCAATTGTGGTGGGTTGGTCATGTGGTATGCCTGGAAGACACATGGTTACCTAAAGATTTCTTCTATGATTAGCTTAGCTCTGGTCCCATGCATCAAGGCCACCCACTGCTCTGTTATAAGGACATTCTAAAGAACAGCATGAAAACCCATAAGATAAGATAAATCTTGTTGTTGTTGTTGTTGGCATCCTTTTGTCTCGGGAGACAATGGAGTTGCGCATAAACTAATCCAGTCTGGTTTTTACATTTTTTGTCCTCTCCAGTTTTGCACAGGCCTGGGCTAAATGTAAGAAAATCCTGGGTAGCCCAATCATCAGGAGTCCTCTCTTGACCTTGCTGACGTAGTGCAAAGGAGTGCAGAGTATTACGTTTGGCACCAGCTTGGTTGCAGGAGCTGCCGGAAGAGTGTCGAGCTGGACACTAAACCGCCTATGGGGTTCCACTCCGGATTTCTTTGAAGGTTGTCTCCTTTCTGTAACCCTGGACAGGGGCTCATACCAGGTACTGTCAGCTGGGGCCAGCTGAGCCCAGGACTTGTGTCAGCCTTATTATGACCTCATCAGTGAAGCTTAGACAACTTCACTGTCCCAGTCAAAGTAGTAATGAATGTATCCCAAAGTTCTTTCAGTTTCCACCTACCAAATCTACTCATAAAGCTTTGGTCAGCCTAGAGCTATAATACAAGACACTTGCCCAAACTGCTGAGCAGTGGGACTGAACACAAGGCCACATCATTGGGAAGCAAGCTTCTTAACCACAATACCATGCCTACTCAGAAACACTATTTAATAGTATGAATTCTGTTGGCAGAAATAATTCCAGTGGCATATTCTATAAATTTTGACAGAACTTTGGAAGTTGAATGAAGAAAGACTATGCAAACACAGAAACTTCATCTCCCAGGTCCTACTTTCTGATACCCAAGAACCCAGGGTTTATTTACACGATAACACACTATACCTTACTTGGTAAAAAAAATATGACAAGAATAGTAGACATATGTTTCCATGACAAGAACAGCACCTGCCCACCCCTCTGTACATTCACACTTTCTCTTGTTGTGCACTTTTTATAAGCATGCACTTTTGAACAGATTAACAATGAAGTTTTGCATTGTTTTCTGAAGAGACAATTTCATGTCATGTATTTCAATACTTCTCAGTTTTATTTGTCATGAATCATAACTGCTAATTTACTATTCCATTTAACTCTAGCATTTCATACATATTTCCTTCCACTTTAACATAGAGTCATAAAAAACGTTTTACATTTAATTTAACAAAACCAAAAAGAGTGTGCATATTTATGGAAGAATTTAAAAATTACATTTTTTATTTAAAAAAGTGTTTTGTGTAGACTGTAAAACCTGGTCATTGTTTGCAGATTTTTTCTGTGGCACATGCCACAAAAGTTTGCTTCAAACCACATGATTTCAGGCTCAATCCCACAGCATGGCACCATGGTCAAGCCTCTTCTACTAGAGCCCCATGGCATCCAACAACTTATGAGCAAGCGAGCAAGTGCAAATGTGTGTATGTTTGTGTCTCTGTGCTTGACATAGTGTGATAGTTTGTCAGACAAGCAGTGTCAATCATTTCTAATATTCTGTGAAAATATGTTTGACCATGGGGAAATACCACTCTCTCTCTCTCTCTCTCTCTCTCTCTCTCTCTTTCATGCTCTTGCAACCTTGAACCACTCTCTCTGATTATTCTGCCATCATTTGCAATTCTATTCTCCTTCTCAAATACATTGCCTTGAGAGTACAAACAAATCACAGCATAGTGAAGACTCTATAGCCATATATTATATAAGGCAACCTCGTTAGTGCTGGTGTCAGAGCCTTTAGTCTTGTAGAGGACATTACCACCCCACCAGTGTTGGTGTCATTATCAAATGCACCCAGTACACCCTACAAAGTGGTCAGCAAATGAGTAGAGACAATGTAGAGCCAAAGGAAGTCTTTAATCACATTAGAAGTATTCTCATTACTTGACTCACCTTGAAATTTATTACTTTATATTTTCTTTGTAAAGAATTATTTTGTTTCATTGCTTCATTATACTCCACATTATTTAGGTATCTAGCTTTGTAACAAATATATACTATTTACACACACACACACACACACACATATATATACATACATACATACAGATAGACAGAGAGATGGACAGATAGATAGATAGATATAGATATAGAATAGTGGTTTAGGTGTTACACTCATGCTCGTAAGATTGTGGTTTTGATTCCTGTGTGTGTTATGTTCGTGAGTAAAACACTTCATCTCCCATCGCTCCAGTCTGCTCAGCTGTAAATGGGTAACCTTGTGATGGATTGGCATTCCGTTCAGGGAAAATGTTAGCTTGCCTGTTTAGTCAATTGGGTGCTAGGAAATACATTGTGACCAGTGGTGTATAACATTTGATAGTCTAGTTGATATATGTAAGTATATATGTTCTGAATAATTCAAATCAACTCACTGTCCCTTCTTTCATAGATTCCTCCTCTGTCAGCTTCTGTCCAACTGGTTCTGATATGCTGGATACGTTGCTACTGCAAAATCAAAATACTAAATGTTTACTACAAGTATCATGATAGGTACACAAGCTAAGCATGCCACCAATCCATTGAATAGGTAATAAGAAGTGATGTAAAGTGGTAGCAGAGAGACAGTTAAAATGAGAGTAAAATCAAAAGTATGTGAGAACACAGAAAAATGATACATACCCAGAGAACACAGAAATACTGTACATACCCACAGAACACAGAAGTACCTTACTTGACCACAGAACAGGAATATCGTACATACCCACAGAAAACAGAAATATCATACATACTCACAGAGCACAGAAGTATCATACATACCCACAGAACACAGAAATATCATACATACCCTCAGAAATATCATAGCCACAGAATTCAGAAATATCATACATACCCACATATAGACAATGATGATAGTAGACAATGAGCACAAAAAAGAAAAAAAACAGTGGAGGGATAAGTTTTAATGCTTAAAAAGAAGGGAGTCTTGATGTCTTGGACACTCGTCCTTCATCAAAAAAAGTAAAAGAATGAGAAAAGCTGTTGAGGAACATAAAATGAATAAAGTAGTTAGCAAAAAAAATACATATATGTATAAATATAATAACTTTATTAAAGCTGAAACAAATCCCACAAACTGTAACTCAGTTTCCTGTTACTGTTTGTCAGGCAGTTGTGATCATACAAGCAGTGTCATTCATTTCTAATATTTATTACAATTGTCTTAAGAGCAATGTGTAACTGAGTAACACTTTGTAAAGATTTTTCAGCTTTAATAAAGGCATATTACTCTATCTTTGGTACTTGAGTACTATTTTTCTCACCTTGTTTTGCATTTATGCCCTTACTTGTGTGTGTGTGTGTTTGGGTGTTTGTGTGTGTGTTTGTGTGTGTGTGTGTGTGTGTGTGTGCATGCGTGTTTGTGTGCGTATTGGATTGTCAAATAAGTTTGTTCATTATTTTCCATCATTTTAATCCTTTCCAAAGTTATTTGAATTAATATGAAAAGATACTTTTTGCTGTTTTTTTTTGTTTTTGTAGCTCTATTCTTCCTTTACAACTTTTGTTGATTATTTTTGACATTTTGAATATATTTTACTTCTTTCCACACATATGAAAACGGAGTGCTGAGTATACAAAAATGAGCCAATTTATCTGAAAGTGAATCCATACATATATGTATGCATGTCCCTATCTTTCAGGTCAGCTGGCAATATCAGCCTTATTGCTTTTTAAAAACAACATTTTTAATGAATGTTAATATATTATATAAAATTACATACATATATACATACATACATACATACATACATACGTATGTACGATTCCATATAATATATTAACATACATTAAAAATCCTGTTTTATAAGGTAATAAGGCTGAGATTGTCAGCTGAAAGATGAGGATGTGAAACTGAATACAGATGCTTCAGAGCCAGTTAGTTAAAATTTACATTAGAAAAACTTTACTTTTGAGCAGTGACTTTTATAATTTAATGCTTATATTAAATACACGCCAACAAACGTGCAAATGCGCTTATGCTACATTAATGTGTATTACAAAATGTTTTTTAGAAGTTGTGTTACTTATAGACATTTCATTATTTAAATCACTTTTGTAGAATGGTTGTGAACTGAGGATTAACAAAACAATGATAATCCTAAAAATACCAGCATTAGCAACAACAATAACAAGAAATATAACTGCACTTCTGCCCTAAGGAAAACAAAAATTAAACATCACTTAAACAACTTTTCATGCCAGTTTATATTTTTATAGACAGGATCATTTTATTAAGCTGTAATACATACTTTATTGTAGACTGACGCCTAAAGATTCGTGCTGAATTATGAGATATGCTGTCTGATTCACCAAATTTGTGTTCATCTGAAAATGAGTCAGATATAACATCATAATTACACAATTGTTACATACCATACACACACACATATTCATTTCCCTTTTATGTTTTTTTTTTTACTTGTTTCAGTCATCTAACTGTGACTATGCTGAAGTACTGCCTTTTAGTTAAAGAAATCAATCCCAGAACTTATTCTTTGTAAACCTGGTACTTATCCTATTAGTCTTTTTTGCCAAACCACTAGATTACAGGGACGTAAACACAGCAACATCAGTTGTTAAGCAATAATAGAGCAGGGGGACAAAGATAGACACAGACACAAAAATGTATATGCATATATATATATATATATATATATATATATATATTTATGATGGGTATTTTTCAGTTTATGTCTACCAAATCCACTCACAAGGCTTTGGATGGCCTGAGGCTAAAGTAGAAGTGGGACTGAACCTGGAATCATGTGGTTGGGAAGCAAGCTTCTTACCACACAGCCACACCAGCTTTAGATCAATGAATAAGAGACATTCGACATCTTTGGCAGATTTTATATGGTGACTGAAGGAGACTAATGCGAAATACTACATTACTTGGTCCATAGTTAGACATGCAAAACCATACAGTGCAATTTCCAGGAGATGCCATCTCTGCTCCGAGGAATCCCTGTCTATTCTGTGGACTAACAAAAAGATACTTGATAGAATTTCTGAAAGACTATCGAGATGTCTACATGCATATAATGTACTTCTGCACAATGCAGCGAGAATGAATTTTAAGTAACTGTTAACTTAATGTAATTTTATTTTACTTTAAGGTATGGATGACTTAAATTTCCTTTAAATCTCCCCGTTCTTCTAAACACCTACTAAATATCTAACTCGCTTTGTAATTATGAATGTGCCTAACCTCGCGTGTGTGTATGCTCACATTTTTGCTAATGCTTGTATGAGCATGTGTACTCGTGCTATGCTGCTTGCCCAAGGGCGTTTTTACATCCATACTGGCTAACGGTTATTTTCAATACTTTTCTCACTGGATTAAGTGTTCGTTTCTCTTTTTGTCTTCTGCAATTTTATTTTTGGATCTTCTATATATATATGAAGAATTTTCCTCTGTCTCTCTACAAAACGGAAAGTTGCATTATGGAACAGTCATTTTAACGAGATTTGTTATTTATTTATCACCCGACGAGATACGTCTGCACCACCAGATACTCCTGAACCAGTTTTTGTGTGTCCCACAATGCTAGATGTGTCGAAACAATTGTTGTGATTAATACTATATTCTCGTATATTCCATCTTCTGTCTTTCATTTGTTATATATATATATATATATATATACACATATATATATATATATATATACACATATATATATATGCTCCAGCATGGCTGTGGTCAAATGACTGAAACAAGTAAAAGAATAAAAAATATATGTGTGTGTGTGTGTGTGTGTGTGTGTGTGTGTGTGTGTGTGTGTGTGTGTGTGTGTCCCTCTCTCACTTTGTGTCTGTGTTTGTCCCCCACCACTGCTTCACAACCAGTGTTGGTGTGTTTACATCCCTGTAACTTAGCGGTTTGGTAAAAAGGAACTGATAGAGTAAGTACTAGGGTTTTAAAAAATAAGTACTGGGGTCAATACATTCGGCTAAAAATTCTTCAAGGTGCAGCCCTAGTATGGTCACAGTCTAATGACTGAAACAAGTAAAAGATAAAAGTTAAATCAAAAAACTAAATAAATCAATGGATTAATTAAATTTGTTCCAACTTGCCTTCGCCTTCTTCACCTTCTTTGTCTTGATGTGAGGCATACGTATTCAGAAAGTCTGCAATATCTCCACCTGCTTCAATAAGCTCAGAGTATGTTCCAGTACTGGTTATTTTCCCCTTGTTCATAACTATGACAAAATCAACCATCGGTAACCAATGCACACCATGGGTGACCAGTAAACGAGTCTGAATGAAAATAAAAATTGGAATACAGCATTATATACACATGCGACGACTTGATTGTCATCAGCAAAGGTGATTTTATCTCGTATCTGGAAATTTAGTTTCTACTTTGCTGAACGCTTCCTTAATATATCTGAAATTAATGAGCATAAAAATTCTAAAAAGAATAAATCTCCAAAACCCAATAGAAATTATTGAAGTATATCTATGGGATATAGAATGAGCCAGATTAGAACAACAGCCAAATGATCCTAAAGTCACACCTTATGGTCTCAAAAGAGTTCATTGATAAAGCAATCCTAGACAGACTTTAACTGGAAAAAAAATATTACAGGATAGTTATGGCTCAAATACTTTTGACCATTGATCAATAAAAAGCCTATACAGCTCTAAATTTCTGAGATGAGGCACTACAGTGAAAGCTGGAACTTATACGGCCAAAACATAGTGACAGCAGCAATCAAGATAAGGGCACAACTCCAACTCGTACATAATTGTATTACCAGATCAGTACAGAGTTGACATAAGACAGCGATGAAGGTTTACAAGCCTTAAAAATTCACTCAGTCACTGCCTGCAGGCATAGTCTAGTGCAGGGGTTTTCAAACTGTGGTCCGCGGACCACAGGGGGTCCGCAAGGACAAGACAGGGGGTCCGTGGACAGCAAATACTTTTTATGGGCAATTTGATTTTATATATGTTTTTAAATCGAAATCTTTTAATTGACAATAAACCTATTTGTTAAATACTGTTAAATAAATAAATGTAAAAATATATGTTATTTTAATCAAATATTTATGTATAAATTTCATAAGAGTATATAAGGGGGTCCCTAAGGTAAAGCCTGAAATATAAAGGGGTCCGCAAGTCAAAAAGTTTGAAAACCCCTGGTCTAGTGCATAAAGGTGCTGAAATGTAGTGCAGTCACCTAGATGTTCTGAGTTAAATTCCAGGAAAAGTACTAAGGTGAATTTCAAGACACCTGAAGAAGGCTGGAGCATTCACAGCCAAATTGTTGTGGAAGCAACGATCAAAATGAGGATACCACTTTAACTAATTCATAATTAGCATTTAGTCTCACACTGTGAAATTAAGCTCATGAAGACCTTTTCACCAGCTTAGGATGAAGTTCATACTAATCAGGCTCATTATTATTTAAGGTAGTAAGGCAGCTAGCTGGCAGAACTGTTAGCACATCATGCAAAATGCTTAGCGGCATTTCATTCCATTTTTACTTTCTGAGTTCAAATTCTGCTGAGGTTGACTTTGCCTTTTGGAGTTGATAAGTACCAGTTGAACATGGGGTTGATGTAATCGACTTACCCATGCCCTGAAATTACTGGCCTTGTGCCAGCCAAAACCTTACAGCATCATTATCTAAGGCAGTAAGTTTGCAGAGTCATTAGAACAATGGATCGAGTGCCTCATGGTATCTATTCTGACTCTGTATTCCCATTATTACCCTCACTACTCTTAATACTACCATCTGTCATCATTATCACAGCCACTCATTATTATGTGCTTATACCCACCTTGTTCTTCAGTAGACCACTATTGCTGATGAGGTTGTTGAAGATACTCTTGCCCACATGGCTGTCCACTGCACTGAGGGGATCATCCAAAAGGTAAATATCAGAATCAGCATATGAAGCTCTAGCCAGAGACACTCGTTGCTTCTGACCACCACTTAGATTAATACCCTGAACAAAGACAAAAATACAAGAATAAATAGATAAAATAAAGATGTTCATAGCATATCTATGCTTTAACCCTTTTGGTACCAACCTGCCTGAAACTGCCTCTGGCTCTGTAGTACAAATGTCTTCTTTTCAAAAGTTCTGAATTAAAATCTTCCACCAAACCTTAGTCATAATTTATGTTCCTAACACTAGCTTAATGACAACAAAATTATTTTATTAAATTCTTTGTTAAATTCAAAATTAGATGAAAGAAACATAGAGCAGCTCAACATAGATATGGTAACAAAAGGGTTAAGAAACCTGAAATAGACATCATACAAACATATACAAACACATCTGGAATTTGAAGAAATAAAACAATGCCTTACAGAAAAATATGAATACGCTATTAAAGGATTAACATTTTCTAAACAATATATATACACACTTACATATGAATGCATACATATGTGTATGTGTTTGAGAGAGTGTGTGTGCGTGAATACATAGCTAGCTACCTTCCTTTTTCCTTTGTTCTCCACATTATATAAAGCCATATGTTCAATCATTCAGCTTTATCTGCCACTCAAATGTAGCTATACTGGGAATTTAACGAACATTACTCTATGTAGTATGTTTGGTCTGCAAGCTGAAATGTGTTTCAAAAGCATTAGATGATGTTAACATTGGGATATTCTGAGAATGCCCATTCTCTGACAATAAGATACACACACACACATATATATATATATATAAGAAAACCCATCCTCACTTACAAAAGTATTAATGTTGCTTCACTACTGAAGAAGATTGGCCTGCAAGAGCCCTTTGCCAGTGCCACATAAACTGCACCAGCACACTCTGTAAAGTGGTTGGTGTTAGGAAGGGCATCCCACCATAAAAAGCAAGGCGGTGAACTGGCAGAATCATTAGCACGCCGGCCGAAATGCTTAGTGGTATTTCGTCTGCCGTTACATTCTGAGTTCAAATTCCGCCGGGATCGACTTTGCCTGTCATCCTTTCGGGGTCAATAAATTAAGTACCAGTTACGCACTGGGGTCGATGTAATTGACTTAATCTCTTTGTCTGTCCTTGTTTGTCCCCTCTATGTTTAGCCCCTTGTGGGCAATAAGGAAATAAGAAAGCAAGCCAAATCAGGCTGGGACCTGATGCCGCTCTCCTGCTTGCTAGCTCTGGTCAAACCATTCAACCCATGCCAGCAGAGAAAATGGACGTTAAAGGATGATGTTAATATAATTTTTGTTTTTATGTCAAGTTATATACAAAATCAATTTAACATTAAACTGAAGCATGTGAGAGAGAGAGAAAAAGAGAGGGGGAAAGAGAGAGAGAAAGGGAGGGCGAGAGAGAGAGAGAAAATATGTATATATATGTAAATGGGTCTACCTTTTCTCCAATTTCAGTCTGATCACCTCCAGGAAGAATGTCAAGGTCATGCGTCAGTGAGCAGAAGTCAATGACCTGTTGATAAGCTTTAGCATCACATTTCTTTCCAAATAAAATGTTGTCTTTGATGGTTGCATTTTGAATCCATGCTTCCTGGGGTACATAAGCTACAGAGCCCTGCCAATTTGGGAAAATAAAAGATGACAATAGGAGAGAGAACAAACATTTGAATTAAGTGTTTTATGGTTTATGAAAACAAAAGAGCAGAAAACAATAAGAACATTATTATAACAACAACATTCATTAATATGCATAATGTTCATTCAGCCATACACTGACACCCATGTGCACATATAGACATATAAATACACACACAAACACACACAATACAATATATGTAACATTGTTTTTCACATATTAGATATGTAAAAATTTATATACATGCATATATACACACATACACACACATGCATCCAAACTCACCAGTGTAGACAAATAGATGGATGAAGGAAAGAATAGATAGATAGACAGATACATATATACAGGGTGCAATGAGTAAATTGTCACCATTTTACATTTTTTATTTCATGTATGCACATTGTCTGTTTTTGATTTTGCCGACTACACAGTATAGAAGGGTCAGTTGGGCACCATCTGTGAGAAAAACAGCACCATGAAGCAATTCACTCTGCCAAAAATTTGAAAACGACATGCTGTACTGCTTGGCATTTGTGCCAGAAGCTCCAATACAAACATTTCAGAGTGTTTGGGTGTCAATCTGAAGACAGTGCAATTCGGGGACATGTACTGAGAGTGATAAAAATCAAACATCCAGTCAACATCATGGTGTTTGGAATGATCACTAGTGATGGCAACGTTATGCCTCCATTCATCTGTCCAGATGGCCTCACACTGCCCTGGGTCAAGAGGGTGGCTACTGGAAGGCCCCATGTCTGGCAGCAGGACTGCACCATGTCACACACAAGCAGGAGAACCCAGTGATAGCTGTCAGGCAATTTCTGAAACCACATCACTCCTAACATCTGGCTATCTAACTCCCCAGATTGCAACTCCCTTGATTATTATGCGTGGGGGAGGGGCACAGTTGAACAAGAGACCAACAAAACTTTTTGTAACAGCAATGATGAATTGAAGGCTAGAATTATGGCAGCATTCACCAACTTATAGAAAGAAACATGTAAATGAATGTATGTACATATATTTATGTACACATACATCACAGATCCATTTACAGTCATGTATAAAAATGGATGGTCAGTGCTGGAATGTCTTCTGATCATAGATCTACTTATTCAAGGTTGTCCCAAGACTAAACACTGCAACTAACACCATCAACAACAACACCACCAACAACCTCACTACTACTACTTTACTGAAAATGAAATGTAACCATATGGTATTGCCATTCAGGAATGACTGGTTAGCTGCGTGGGCGTAATGATATAAAAGTTGTTTACTGCTCTGCTGTTAAAATAGTTGTGGTTTGTTTATACTTTTACTTAACTATTGTTCCACTGCTGGGGTTAATGTTCTATATTTATAATAGACTTCATTCCAGCTTTTTGTGTCTTGGACATGTGCAGTGTTTCGATTTGTTTTTTTAAATGACATCAGGTGATTTATAGTGTACCTAGTAACATGGTTGAAAAGAACAGGATTGTTCCTAGCTAGGCGTCTCATGAGGGGGCTGTTTTTGTTGTAGATTTTTTGGCATCTTTGTATTTTTAATTTCACTCATTAGACATGGGCATGGCTGTCTGATAAGATGTTTGGTTCCAGTTTCAGTCAACATTGTGACATCTTGGGCACACATCTTCACTGGATTAAATGCATTATCATCATCTTCATTTATCAACATGAACATCCATTTTCCATGTTGGCATGGCTTTGACAAGTTGACAGGAACTGGCATGGCTAAAGGCGGCACCAGGATTCCTCAGTTTGTTTTGGTTTGGTTTCTACAGCTGGATGTCCATCCTAATACCAACCACTTTACAGAGTGTGCTGGAGGCTTTTCACATGGCATCTTCACCAGTGCTTTTTTATGTGGCATCAGCACCAGTGCTTTTTATGTGACAACTTGGTTTTAGGATCTCAGTTTTGGTGTGGTGGGTGGGCGGGTCTTCTTAGAGTACAGCAATACACCATGTCGCTAACTTAACTAGAATTTGTGAAGTATTCCTCATACACTCATGAGCATAACATTTCTGCATTGTGATTAATGGGGCATTGTGAGACAGAGCTGTGTGGTGTGCTATTTCAAGTGAAAGAATTGTAGTTTACTTTACCTTAACATACACAGAGCCACTTTTCTTGTGCATGTCTCCAAGAAGACAGGACAACACTGAAGACTTGCCACTCCCAACAGTACCAACAAGAGCCACGAGTGAACCTTCTGGAATCGTGAGATTGATGCTGAAATCAAACAATACAAATAAAAACTATCAGTATACATATGTGTGTGTGTGTGTATGCATATGCATGTGTGTATGTATGTATGTATGTGTGTACGCGTGCGTGTATCAGTCATCATAATGATTTCTGTCGCCAGATGTCCTTCCAACCATTTCACAGTGTGTAGTGGGTGTCTTTCTGTGCCACTGCCACTAGTGAGGTTACTTTATAGATTGGTAATCTACAGACCTGAGGAGGGAACCTGTGTCCTTATGTTCGATGGGGCTAAGATATGAAAGAAGTGTTTAAGATAGAACAGGTTTTGTCGTGGAGGGATTACATGACAACCCCTATTTAAGAGAGAGAGAGAGAGAGAGAGAATAAATTGCGATCTCCCAAGAGATAGTTAGAGGTGATGAGGTGTCCAGATGGCACCTGTCCTTTCTAACAACAAAGTATTAGATTAGTGTGATTACTAAAGTTCACTTTGTAATTATGTTTTATCAGGTTCAATCCCAAAGCTAATTACTTGAGCAAATACCCTCTACCTTGTAAATAAAGTTTGCAACCCAATAACAGTTTGCTTGTGGTAGAAAACTGTTCTTTGGTGGTAAACTTAAATCAGTTTCCTGGTTTCACTCTGCTATATGTCTCTTGGGTGCTTTTTAGCCCACTAAATGCAAGCATCTAAATTGGGTCATCAGTACAAGAATAAAGCATTTATAATCTAAGAATAATTATATAGAGGAGGAAAAATTGTAAGCCATTGCCTTGTTCACACAGATATGGCAGTGTGGTTGAAAAGTTTACATTTGGTTCCAATGTGTGAGAACCTTTAAAATGAAAATACCTCACTTGAGAAACAAAGATAAACAAAAAAGGTATGTGACTTCAGAACAACTGCTTCAATAAATTTAATCTAACCCATGCTGGTGTGTAAAAATGGATGCAAATAGTAATAATGATGGTGGTGATGGTGAATATTGTTTTCATTTTCTTTTAAGTACATGAAATAACTTGGATAGGTTTCAGTATTTTTCTGACCTCATTGTCAAAGTACAGACTTCACCATTCTCGCTGAAGAAGAGCTGAAAGAATCACTGAGCAAATGTACAGAAGTGTACACTGATTGGCAAATGAAAATATGATATGCTATGTATCATATTTTCTCCTTGGGCCTCACAGAGACAATGATAAGTAATCAAGACCTTTGGCAATATGTCATGTTTGAGAAAACCCATCAAGCCAAGTGAAATCATAGTCATGGCTGATGCTGGGGTCACGTAACTGGCACCTAAAAAGCACCAGTTACACTTTTGAAGTGGTTGGCATTAGGATAGGCATCTAGCCAGAGAAACCATGCCAAATCAGATTGGAACCTGGTGCAGCCCTCCAGCTTACCAGCTTCTGTCAAACTGTCTAACCCATATCAGCATGGAAAACAGATATTAAATGATAATGATGATGTCTGAATAAGAATAGAATGATTATGACTGGAACATTTTTGATCATAGGTCTGCTCATTCAGAATTAACTTAGGGTTAAACAATAACAACAAGCACATAAAACAAAAATAAAGAAAAAAATAAACTGAAAGCCTTACTTTTTAAGAGTTTCTTCTTTAGAATTGCCCCATGAATAATATCCATCTTGTATCTTAATGGCCTCTCCTAAAATGTAAAGGTGAAATAGAAAGCAAAACATGATGTAAAACTGAAACAACTTGTGATTATATGGGTATGTGGGCAAAAAAGAAATTCTACATTCATACGTATAAGAGTGTTTGAACATGCATCCATTCAATAATCATGTGAATTTGATCAAAGGTCTGTTGAACTGGGGCTGACCTCATACTAAACAACATACACAATTAATAATGACAAATTTATTTAACTACATTCCTCACTATTTTCAAAATTAATTGAACAAAGGCAGCATATTTGAACAGAAATATGGTAATACAAGAGTTAAGAAGTTGTTTCAGCATATAGCAAGTAACTCTCGCACTCCAAGTATCTAGAACTGCTATAATATACTGTAAGGTAAAGCAATAAAGATGTCATGATATCCAAAGAAAATGATTTTTTTTAAAAACACTTTGTCCATCCTACTAGGAAATTAAAAGAAGGTATGAGTCCAGTGCAAATTGTTTTTTATGTTTTACCATGTTTAGTCAAAGCAGATACCTATAACTGTCTCTATAATAACATCTCCTTACCCAAATTTTATAAAACATTCAAGAAGAAAGCATTAAATACCTGGTGGTAGGTCATGACATATAATGTTAAGATCAACATCTTCAGAGTTGAGGAACTTGTTCACTCTTTTTAGGGAAACAGAACACTGAAATGGAAATTAGAAACAACAAAAATTATGGCTTGAACAGGTTGACATATCTTGTGTATATGCACATGCACTATCTGTTGTCTATTCTCTCATTTTATATTTACACACACACACACACAACCTGTTAGAATTAGCAAACAAATCTTCCTCACATCACATCCAATTATCCTAAAAAAAAAAAAAGGGAGGAATACATTGGTTGGTGTATTCCTAGAACACACTGTATCTAGAGAAAAAAATGGACAATGTTTTCAATTGGAATGTCTTTGATCATATGTATCCTGGATCACAGTTGACCTGCTGTTAAACAATAAGGACATTAAAAACAACACAGGGCAAAACAATTTTTAACATAGTTAACCTAAGGAGTTCAGAAGGAATAACAACTGAATTGACTTTGAATTCAGATAGTAACAAGGTGCAACCATATATCGCCAGAATACAATTTGTCCGGTGCTTTTGCAGATTCTGTTATTTTGTTGATTGTAGGTATACAGGGGAAGAGAGACAGGTTCTTACCTCAGCAAGGTAAATGAATATTTCAGGTAGCAAGTTCATCGGGACTTTCATTAAATTGAATAGTGACTGAGATACAAAGGCTGTTTGGACGCTGATGGAGTGACCAGTGACAAAAATATATGTTGCAAATGAAGCAATCATCACCTGTGGAAGACAAAAAGCAAAAGAGGATAGAAAAGGATGAAGGAGAAGTGAAGGTGAAGAAAGAGAAAATTATGAAATAATGAAGTAGGAGGAAGAGAAAGTGTAGAAGAAGAAGAAACGGAGTGGGGAAATTAAAAGACCATGGAGATGAAGTAGATGGAAAATCAATGGGAATGATATGTGAGCAAAGAGAAAAAGTAAAACAAAATCAAGAAGTGAGTTGAAAGGACATATCTTGCTTGAATGTTTCAGTTTTGGTATGGTTTCTACATCTGGATGCCGTTCCTAACAACAGCTACTTTATAAAGTGTACTGTATGTAGATTATCAATATCATACACATACATAAATACAATGAGGATGATAATATATATATATATATATGTATATATATATTATCCAAAATATATTGTATTATATATCCATCACGGCCACTTTACCAATTGGTTTTGTGTACGGATTACAATGGAGTGTTAAGTAACAATCTGATTATATAACCATACACGCATCAGAGTTAGCCGATATAGAAGGAAATATGGTGACTGCTCTTCATTGTCAGGGGTGGATTAACACAACCAGTTGTCATATTCCTTCTATATTGGCTAACTCTGATGACCGTATGGTTATATAATCAGATTCTTACCTAATACTCCATCACCCTTGTGCTTCTCCTTCTCTCTCTCTCTCTCTAGTTCCTTCCCTAATTCTTCAATCCCTCTGCTCACTACCTCTCTCTGTTCCTCCCACATGATCGGTATTCAGCCAAGCATGACCTTTCTTTCTTGGCCTGTCCACCACTCACACAACATCTTATTTTCCTGTCTCCTGACTTTTGTCTATGTTCGTTGCTGCAAGGTTTCCACTTCACACGCCAGCTTAATGCAACTTGTCCTTTTAGTCGAAAGAGACCCATTGTTAGTCTCGTTGTCTGTATTTCTAATCATGTAGCATCTTCTCCATTTTCTCAATTTTTTTTGTCTGTGTTGTCATACATATTCACCTGCTTTCTTCCAAAAATGTAATGCTCTTAGCTTAGATTTTTGGGGCCTACCAATTTTGAACAGTCTCAAGTGTAACAGGCCAAAATTGTAGTGATAATTGGAAGGTTGGCTGATGAATAGAAAGCCACGAATGTTCCATTCTGGTTTTCCTGTCCATCTTTGTAATGTCCATTTGTCTGTATGTTTTCATTGTCATCTGTTATGTTCATCATCATCATCATCATCATCGTTTAACGTCCGCTTTCCATGCTAGCATGGGTTGGACGATTTGACTGAGGACTGGTGAAACCGGATGGCAACACCAGGCTCCAGTCTGATTTGGCAGAGTTTCTACAGCTGGATGCCCTTCCTAACGCCAACCACTCAGAGAGTGTAGTGGGTGCTTTTACGTGTCACCCGCACGAAAACGGCCACGCTCGAAATGGTGTCTTTTATGTGCCACCCGCACAAGCCAGTCCAGGGGCACTGGCAACGATCTCGCTCGAAAATCCTACAGGAGCCAGTCAGGCGGTACTGGCAACGGCCACGCTCAAAATGGTGCATCTCATGTGCCACCCGCACAAGAACCAGTCCAGGGGCACTGGCAACGATCTTACTTGGCTTGCCGGGTCTTCTCACGCACAGCCCATTTCCAAAGGTCTCGGTCCGTAGTCATCGCCTCTGTGAGGCCCAATGTACGAAGGTCTTGCCTCACCACCTCAGCCCAGGTCTTCCTGGGCCTACCTCTTCCACGGGTTCCCTCAACTGTTAGGGTGTGGCACTTTTTCACGCAGCTATCCTCCTCCATTCTCACCACATGTCCATACCAGCGCAATCGTCTCTTGTTACATTTTTTTTTTAGATATATCATCATCATCATCATCGTTTAACGTCCGCTTTCCATGCTAGCATGGGTTGGACGATTTGACTGAGGACTGGTGAAACCGGATGGCAACACCAGGCTCCAATCTAAATTTGGCAGAGTTTCTACAGCTGGATGCCCTTCCTAACGCCAACCACTCAGAGAGTGTAGTAGGTGCTTTTACGTGTCACCTGCACGAAGGCCAGTCAGGCGATACTGGCAACGGCCACGCTCGAAATGGTGTCTTTTATGTGCCACTCACACAAGCCAGTCCAGGGGCACTGGCAATGATCTCGCTTGAAAATCCTACGAAGGCCAGTCAGGCGGTACTGGCAATGGCCACGCTCAAAATGGTGCATCTTATGTGCCACCCGCACAAGAGCCAGTCCAGGGGCACTGGCAACGATGCACTCTGTTGCTTACGACGTCAAGGGCTCCAGTTGATCCAATCAACAGAAAAGCCTGCTCGTGAAATTAACGTGCAAGTGGCTGAGCACTCCACAGACATGTGTACCTTTAACATAGTTCTCGGGGATATTCAGCGTGACACAGTGTGACAAGGCCGACCCTTTGAATTACAGACACAACAGAAACAGGAAGTAAGAGTGAGAGAAAGTTGTGGCGAAGGAGTACAGCAGGGTTCGCCACCATCCCCTGCCGGAGCCTCGTGGAGCTTTAGGTGTTTTCGCTCAATAAATACTCAACGCCCGGTCTGGGAATTGAAACCGTGATCCTATGACCGCGAGTCCGCTGCACTAACCACTGGGCCATTGCGCCTCCACATACATATATATATATATATATATATATATATATGTGCAGTAGAACTGAACTTGATATCATATGGTTAGGAAGCAAACGTCTCAACCAAACAGCCATGCATACACCTTGAGACTAAATGCAAAGAAAAAAGAAAAGTTGCTGCAAGGACAACAAAAAAAATAGAAAGGACAAAGCACAATAACAACAGCCTAATTATTATTCAGACCTACCCACTCAACGTCAATGAAGGACCCTCTATGAGATCACTATCTGCTAAAAATAGCAGTGAAATATCTCTCAAATCATACCCTACTGTCTTAAAACAGGACATGTTGGATAATGAGGTCCTGAATTCCCTGTACATAGGAAAAAGATGGCATGGTCATGGTTGGAATACTTCTGATCATAGGTCCATACAATCAGGATGGATATATAATTACATAACATCAACAACAATAATGACAATGCCAAGTTAATGAGTGCACTCAACATAACCACTTAGACTAAAAGGAACAGAAGCCTTATATCACAAGCTACCTTCTTAAAAATGGCCACACTAGATAATGTAGTCCTAGATACCAGGTGACAAATTGACAGAAGAATTAGAGCATTACAATTAGTTCACAGCACTGTCATATATTATATATCATGAACACCATCTACAATGTCCTTGAAGTTCCCACATTTTCTATAGCTTTTTCGAGAAAAGCATGAACAAGAGACCAGTGGTGGATTAGAGTTCACTGAAGCCACATTTCCACTCTCAAAAATCAAGATGCATGGCAGTCTTAATGGAGCAATTAGCATTTTATAGCATCTAGTTTCTTTTGCTGAATCCAGCTAGCAATGAAAGTAATTCTTCTCCACAGTCACAACCCAGCTCCTTCCTATTCCTCAAGTCTTATTAATCATTATTATGCAGGAGTGGCTGTGTGGTAAGTAGCTTGCTTACCAACTACATGGTTCTGGGTTCATTCCCACTGCATGGCACCTTGGGCAAGTGTCTTCTACTATAGCCTCGGGCTGACCAAAGCCTTGTAAGTGGATTTGGTAGATGGAAACTGAAAGAAGCCTGTCATATATGTGTGTATATATATATATATATATATATATATATATATATATATATATATATATATACATATATATGGTTGTGTGTGTGTGTGTATGTTTGTCCCCCCACCAACATCGCTTGACAACCGGTGGTGGTGTGTTTACGTCCCCGTAACTTAGCGGTTCAGCAAAAGAGACCAATAGAATAAGTACTAGGCTTCCAAAGAATAAGTTCTGGGGTCGATTTGCTCGACTAAAGGTGGTGCTCCAGCATGGCCACAGTCAAATGACTGAAACAAGTAAAAGAGTAAAAGAGTAAAGAGAGAGTATATTATACTGAAGCTTGACTCTAATCTCTTATGTCTCTGTCAGTAGCCATTAGAAACTTAGGTAATCATATACAATAGATGAACCCCCCTCCCCCCCTTTCTGTGACAAGTGTATTGTTGATACATTTTGGTGTGCACAGCTGACAATCCAAGTTTCTTGTCTGACAATTAGATGTGAATATGAAGCGGTATTGCACCACCAAAAGCAATTACACAAGCCAAAAGAATGAGGCTAAGCAGTCACTCAACTTGCTAGAATTAGTAACCAAATCACCTTTAAATCACATGCTTAAACATAGGAAGGACACACTGAATATATAGTTCTAGGTATACAACATCTGAAAATCAGATGGTTTGGTCATAGCTGGATAGCATTTGCATAACATGAGGTGAGGCAAGAACAATACAACCACAACCAATGCCAATAGATAGTAGGTCTCTTAATTTGTTAGAAATAGTAGCTAATTCTTACTCATGGTACATACTGCTCTCTTAAAAGAAAAGATCACATTGGCTGATGCACTTTTAAATACACTTTATCCATATTGGATGGAAAGGAGATGTTAGGGAAGATGGAATCCCAATATTATAGTTGACTACTGCTGGATGATACATCATGAATGTTTATCAAATATGCACAAGCAAGAGAGTTCCAGGCATAGTTTCCAGGCGAAGAAGAAATTCTGAGGTGCAGAAAGCAAAAAAAAAAAAAAAAAACATGAATGAAACCCTTGTAAAAATCTATTTCTCACCTTTCAATTGCATTTGTACCTTTTAACCTTGCTAAAGAAAGTGCCAAATTCATGTTTACTACTTTCATTTTGTCCTACCATACATGGATTTACCTACAAATGATGGTATATTTTATTAAATTTTTGAGAAAACCTTAGGTGATGGGAAAGAGCATTTTTGATATTTCGAATTAGTACCATAAAAATATATAAAGTAACATACAATTGTTCAAACAATTTCCTCAACAAGTTTCAGTTCGCAAGCCTGTGATATTAACAGTTGCATTGTCTTTTGACCATAGGTCAATTTTTTTTCCTTCAGTCTCAGGGAGCCTCTAAGTGATTGCTTGATCTAGGAGAAATAGCATCCAAATCTGTCCAATGACACTGACGATGACAATGGCATTTCACAGACCAGATTAATGACCAATAACATCAATGATAAAAACGTCAATGATTTTTTTTTTTTTTTTTTTTTACTTACCATAAAGGGTGAAACTTCCCATAAAAACCAAATAACGGACAAAATAAGATTAGCCTTTTTCAGAAGGTTTAACTCTTCTCTTCTGACTGTTGATATTTTCTTTTGGAATAAACTTTCCCATGCATACAATTTGAGGACCTATAAAGAAGAAAAGACACAGAGAAAAGTATTTTTCACCACAAACAAGTGAATTTTGGAAGAGGGGACCTTGCAAGTTTACCAGGTAGATGTAAGAGCATTGTATAAAATGAAAGAGAGTATATTTTAGATTAAAAAAGAACTTTATTTATCATAATTTTGAAAAATAAAAGAAGTATAAAACACTGCATTATTTATGGGATGACCCAACACACATATATTAATGCATACATTCAATTTTTTTTCTCTGTGTTTTTCTCCTTGTCTCCGTATTCTTTCTGTTGAAGAGCGTAGCTCGAAACGTCAAAGACTTTCCGTATTCCCGAGCGTCATACTAATATATACTTTTGTTATTTACACCACCTGTCCTCGTCTGTTGTTATTATTTGTATATTCTCCCATATATTAATGCATACATACACAACAAAGATAACAATGGTTTCCAGAAGAAATATACATCATACCTATTCTTCTGATACAAGAATTATAATTTGATTAGGAAAGATCAAAATGTTCATTCTTCTTTTTTTCAAAAAGAAACAGGAGCACATATTCATATGTTACAATTGTTAATTTAGGTGACTTTCCTTCATCAGGGTTATGCAAAATGTACTACCAATAACAGAGTACTTCCCTACATTTTGTTGTGTGAGGAATTACATTGATGAAATCTTTCCAGAAATGAACTGATAATGAGTTCCTGGTGATTGGTACTTATGATGCCAAATCTGACATCTTGATTTTTCATAAGAGATTAACTGAAGTTAGTAGACCACAACCCAGAGCTGTTGTTGTTGTTGGCACTCCATCACTTACGACGTCGAGGGTTCCAGTTGATCCAATCAACGGAACAGCCTGCTCGTGAAATTAACATGCAAGTGGCTGAGCACTCCACAGATACGTGTACCCTTAACGTAGTTCTCGGGGATATTCAGCATGACACAGTGTGACAAGGCTGAGCCTTTGAATTACAGGCACACAACCCAGAGCTAACAATAAAGTAAAAGAAACAATCACATTTAGATGTGATAACATCAATACAGATTCTCTTAAGAGCTCAAAGTTTAAGTATTCAGCAGAGTCAAAATTGCTAAGATGTTGAAGGCTGTTAGTGAAAGCTTTTGTTGCAATTTCAAACAATTATTGAAACTATTTAAGGCTTCTTTCCTTGATTCCAGGAATTTTAAATTGCCTTGTTTGTGTATGTATATAATGTATGTGTGTGTATGCTTGCTGTATGTGGTTGTATGTATGTGTGACTGAGTGAAAAATATAAAGAAATGAAGACAAAGCAAACCTTACCTTTATTCCAAACAGAACTTGGTTTATAATGCCTAATCGTTTGTCTTTTACCTCCATCTGAGTCAAGGTGTATCTCCCCACAATTCTCGTAATGTACAGGTTAACAGGAGTTAAAACAATGAGTAGAGAGACTCCAGCAAACACAGATGGTCCAAGAATATTGTACAGAAAGAGTAATGCAACAATTATCTCTAATGGAGCTGACCACATCACCCAGAACATCCTCAGTGCTGTATTAATTCGTTCACAATCAACTGACATCATGTTCACTATCTCTCCAGTAGTGAACTGGTTTCTTGCTCGACTGCTTATCGTTAAAGCCTGAATTAGTAAAATAATTAAACACCAATATATTCTTTAATGTTCTAATATATTTGATTGTCAATAAATTTTCAGTGAATTATATTGAATAATTAAAGCATATTAATAAATATTCGGTGACATTTTCTGCCATTGAATTATACTTGTCAATAAATCATAACAAAATAGAGATTTCAAATTTTGGCACTAGGCCAGCAATTTCAATTACATCAACCCCGGTGTTGAACTGATACTTATTTTATCAATCCCAAAAGGATGAAAGGCAAAGTCAATCTCAGCAGAATTTGAACTCAGAGCATTGAAGATGGACAAAATGCTGTCAAGCATTTTGCCCAGTGTGCTAACAATTCTGTCAGCTCACTAACTTAAATCATAACAAAATATTAGTGAATAAGTTGTTAACTATCAATGTTATCCTTGCATATATTTATAGGGATTCCTTACTCCAAACCAGCTCCTCTTTTTCTCCATTACACATTTACACATATACACATCTACATACAAACACATGCTAAAACATTTGAGAGATTATTTACAGGTGTTTCCCACAGTTGCCATGTGAACCAAAACTGCAGCTTGACCATAAGAATAAGTGTAATAATATAAAATTTATGTGAGCAATGTAATAGCAATGAAGTTGCAATGACAATGAAAATGTTTTCTGACTAAGTCACCAAAATTATGGTAATAACTTGAGATGCAATCTATTATTTTCATTACATTTGTATGAAAAGAGACAAAACTGGTTTGTATTGAATTGAATCGTATTAAAGCAGTATGCTTTAAGTAAATTGAAATGACCATCAATGACTTTAAGATTATGAGCTGGACTACTGACTGACAGGTTATGTGGTTGTAACTTCAAATTTAAATACAGCCAATGTTCTGTGCCCATGAGCTAACCACACAAAAATCTGAATGCAAGTTGGTGAAACAAACAAAATTGTCAAAAATCTTCCTAGAAAAGTACAGATTTCTAAGAAAATATCTGATTAATAACGGGAAAATGGATGCAAAAGTAATAAAGAATTTTAAGGTTCAACCACACGGTTCTGGGTTCAGTTCCACTGCGTGGCACCTTGGGCAAGTGTCTTCTACTATAGCCTCGGGCCGACCAAAGACTTGTGAGTGGATTTGGTAGACGGAAACTGAAAGAAGCCTGTCGTATATATATATATATATATATATATATATATATATATATATATATGTATGTGTATGTATATGTTTGTGTGTCTGTGTTTGTCCCCCCAACATCGCTTGACAACCGATGGTGGTGTGTTTACGTCCCCGTAACTTAGCGGTTCAGCAAAAGAGACCGATAGAATAAGTACTAGGCCTCCAAAGAATAAGTCCTGGGGTCGATTTGCTCGACTAAAGGCGGTGCTCCAGCATGGCCACAGTCAAGTGACTGAAACAAGTAAAAGAGTAAAAGAGAAGCAACTTCTCATTTCTTGCCCCTGTTTCGCAACAGAAACCAAAGGAAGTTAATAGGGGAGCAATGTACTTTGAATAAGGTCATTATTCAACCTACATTAAATATCAACAGACTCTCCTCCAAATCAGATCCTACTTTACTTGATCTGACCTGGAATTAAACAACAAAATAAAAATAGTAAGAGGAACAACGAACCTTCTTGTAGACTGCACACATTAAAGCAGCTCTCATTCGTAAGCAAGCCTCTATGTTGTAGCGAGCGAAAAGAGTTTCCGCAACTGAAACGATCACATCAACCACCAAAAGGCCAAGTGCATAGATGTAACCCTTCCATGCTATTTCATCAGTGTTACTATAATCAATCAGTTTACTGTAATTGAAAAACATATACATTTGTTAGACATATAAAAATGAACTGTGTGGTAACTAAAAAAAAAAAAAACAAGAAAAGCAAAAAGAAACTATTTTGCTTCAGAAATAATAAAGCATCTGCATAGAATTATAATTTATAGGGAAAAAAAAGAGTAAGACAGTATATATACATATATATATATATATGTGTATATATATACACACACACACACATACACACACGGTAGGGTGCTGAAAAGTTCCTGGTTTGGGATAAAAGAAAATACAGGAGAATCAGTTAATTGATTTTGTTCAACATATTCCCCCCTCTTAGATCCACACACTTATTGCAGTGCTCCTTCAGCTTTTCTAAGCCCTGTAAAAGAACTTGGAAGATTGGGCTTTTAACCAGGCCTTATGTGATACCATTAGGCCAAGAATTTTTCAACACCCATTGTGTGCATGTATGTATATATATATATATATATATATATATATATATATATATTTATTATGTACTCTAATTCATATATATTATATTATATTATATTATATTATATTAATTATTCACCCACACCTCCTTTGAGTCCATTCAAGTCAAATTGCTCCTTTTTGATCTGCAATGTTAGTAAATGGTAAAATGCCGTTGAAGTTGGGGGTGTGAGGTTCTGTTTTCACCCACTTCAAATAAATATTCTCAGAATTTTTCTTTTTGTATCTTTTTATTGTACAAGTTCTGTTTGTGTTTAGATTTGTGTGTGTGTTTGAGAATTATTGTGGAACATGTTTATTCTACACTACTTCTCCCACCATTGTAACAATCAACTCTTCTTGCAACTTCTCAGGCTGTCAAATTGTAATGTATATTATTACGACACAAGGTTATTTGTCAGTAATGTGTAAAATGATTAAAACAGTTTTTCCTCAAACCCATGTAATAGATTACAAGTCCAAATGTTTTGAGGCCCTTTGGTGGTAAAAAAAAAGAACAAGAAAACAAAAAAACAAAAACAAACTGTAATCTTAGAAAATGAAAAATATCTTCTTAATGGAACAAACTGAAATATGACCATGTCCTACAAACAGCATGTAAAATGGTAATAATGTTGAAGTTTTACATGAAATTAATTATGAAAAACAAATAAAGAAAACAACTATAGAAAGTGAAAAATGAGATGTCTCAGTAGGAAAGAGGCATTCATGGCCAACATAGGAACTCCACCAATTCAAGATTACCTTGACTATTTCAGCTGGTTATCACCTTAATCCTATCACACTCTGTTCCTGGTATAGCAGGAAGAGCCTAATTAAAGTGATAATGAATGAAACATGCAGAAAAAGAAGATAAAATACTAAAAATAAGCAAACAATCACATTAGCTTTTTATGTTCAAACTAGTCAAATCTGGCTGATCGTTGGAAACAATATGAATGGAATAAGCATTACATTTGACAGAGTGATCTGAATGTTGAAGGGTTTTCTCATACTTACCGTAAAATCATTGGATTTACAAACATCAAAACAGAACTGCAAAACTTGAATAAATATCCCAGTATTAATGTGCCACCAAAAGATCGAAAAAGAATCCAAATAATGGAGATATTGATCTGTTGCTTAGATTCAATTAGACTAACTTCTTGAGATTCTGATCGTGTGGTGAGGAGAGGTGTTTTTTCTGATGGCTCTGTTTCATGGGTAGCTTTGTAAGCTCTTTCAAGTTTTCTGTTCGTAATAGAGAAGGGTATCAAAATAATCTATATAGTACATATATATGTATGTGTGTATATATATATATATATATATATATATATATATATATATATATAGATATCTGTGGAGAGAGAGAGAGAGTGTGTGTGTGTGTGTGTCTGTGTGTGTGTGTGTGTGTGTGTGTCTGTGTGTGTGTGTCTGTGTGTGTGTGTCTGTGTGTGTGTGTCTGTGTGTGTGTGTCTGTGTGTGTGTGTCTGTGTGTGTGTGTCTGTGTGTGTGTGTCTGTGTGTGTGTGTCTGTGTGTGTGTGTCTGTGTGTGTGTGTCTGTGTGTGTGTGTCTGTGTGTGTGTGTCTGTGTGTGTGTGTGTGTCTGTGTGTGTGTGTATTTATCTTTTTTAGATTTTGTAGAAGGTAAACTTAGACAATAATACTTTAACCATACTCTTCCCTTGGAAAAATGTGAAAAAAGAAAAAAAAGGTAGACACAGAAATAGATGGGTAGACAGACAGGTAGGTAGAGAGAAAGAGACAGAGATAGAGAGAGAGAGAGAGAGAGAGAGAGAGAGAGAGAGAGAAAGAGAGGGAGAGAGAGACAAACAGACAGACAGATAGACAGACAGATAGATAGCCAGACAGATAGATAGCCAGATAGATAGATAGCCAGATAGATAGATAGCCAGATAGATAGATAGCCAGATAGATAGATAGCCAGATATCTTTTTATTATAGCCACACAGGGCTAAATACAGAAAATGGACAAATTACAAAGTAGAGCTTTGGGGGGGGGGGGATAATTTGGATCAAAAGGGATCGCGGGAAGAAAAAAAAAAAAAAAAAAAAAAAAAACGTGGGAGGGGGCGATCAATAGGGATCGTGTATCACAGTCGATGTAAAAAACGGGGAACAGATTAGGTTTATCCGTGGAGAGAAAAGCCTACGGAAAAGACCACGGTCACCTCAGGCTTTTTTTTTTTAAAGGTACATGAAAGTAAGTACCTTCTCTCTTTTTGTCTCTTTTTGTTACAAGTCTATGCTTAAAATGGTGTCGTCTTTCATTCTTACCATTCTTGCCACATTTATCCATTTTTTATTGAAACTTTCATTCGACAACACTTTCCTCTCTATCCTCATCCTCCTTTTCAAGTGGTACTTGAAAAAGTTGACGAGGGACTGACCAGAGAGGAAAGTGTTTGTTTGTAGACCTTTCAAACGCGTCCACCACACGCATTCTTTTGCCATAGCTATCAGTGTTACAAAAACCGTTTTTCCTTCCCGTTTAAAGGAAGGTGGCGGAAC
Source organism: Octopus bimaculoides (assembly GCF_046866305.1). Classification (NCBI taxonomy): domain Eukaryota; kingdom Metazoa; phylum Mollusca; class Cephalopoda; order Octopoda; family Octopodidae; genus Octopus; species Octopus bimaculoides. Next base: position 16,407,399 of record NC_142947.1, read on the forward strand.
AATATTCACGATAGACTCGGCTGATAAGTGGGCTCGTCCCACACGCGACAACAGCCGTTCGACGAAGGTCCACAGCTCTGAAATATCTGGACACTGCACAAGTGCGTGCAGAACGGTTTCGTCGCTCTGACCGCATCTCGGGCAGGTCGGTCCGGTGGTTTTCGAACCGTGTCTGTAGATCTTCTCTCGAACTGGTAGTGCGTCTCGATAGCATTGCCAAGCCAGGGATCTCTGGAAATTATCCATAGGCCCCGGCCCGAACGTCGTCTTGAAAAGGCGGGTTAAGAATTTCTCGTCGACACCCAGGTTTGCCCCGAGAGTGTCGTCAGACCTCCCCTCCACTCGTCCTCTATAGAACGCATTGGTCGTTTGGAAGTTGCACAAGTTTGATCCCGGACGGCAGAGCTGTTGTAGAGCTTGGCGACACTCGCGGTGCCATTCGCCCAGTTTCGGTCTCTTCCTGATCCATGTTTGCAGTTCGGTGAGTGAGACGAGCTGCGGGAAGGCGTGCCTCACAAACGGCGCCCACACCTGTTCACCGTCGTCAATGAAGTTCCAGAGATGCTGCAGTCTCAGCGCATGTCTGCGCATCATTAACCACGGCATCCCCAGTCCTCCACGTAACGGTTGTTGACAGCAAATGGATCGCCTCACCATCGGAACGCCACCCTTCCACAGAAAGTGGAAAAGTATGCGTTCTAGTTTCGTGATGGTGGCATCGGGACAAGGCACGACGGTCAGGCGGTAATCGATGACTGATGCGATATACACATTAGCCACCTCCGCCCGGCCTTTTAGAGATAACTTTCTCTCAGCCCATGTTTGGCTGAGTTTGATCACTCTACTGGTGATCTCGTCCCAGTTCTTATCCATTTGGAGGTCCGGACTGAACCAGACCCCGAGCAGTTTAACCGGTCCGTCCGTCCAGCGTCCCACTACGGAGTCACTGTTGGACGGTATGGGCTTGCTTCTCCAGGTGCCGAGTAACAAACCCACTGACTTTTCCGGGTTAATTTTTGCTCCTGTCACCGTTTCGTATTCTTTAAGTGTCTCGCCTAGCATCTCGACGTGCTTTTCGCTCGACACTATGACGGTGACATCGTCCGCATATGCAGACACGCTCGTCCCGCAACCCAGCTCTCGTGGGATACCCCTCAGTGTCGCCAGCTTCCGCAGTAGTGGTTCGATCGTCAATACATACAGAAGCGCCGACAAGGGACATCCCTGACAGACCGAACGCGTGATGTCGAACGGTTTTGACAGGTGACCGTTTACCCGTATTACCGATCGGATGCCGCTATACAAGGCAGCGATCCAACCGCGGAAGACAGGACCAAAGCCAGCTGCCCTGAGGACGGCCGCTAGATATCGATGGTCGACCCTATCGAAGGCTTTAGATTGATCTAAATTGATCAGCGCCCCACCCATGCCAGGATCCTTAACTACCCTGTCCATGATGTAGCGCATGAGGTGGAGGTTGTCATGGATACTTCTGCCCGGCACGGCGCATGTTTGCGCCCTGTCGACCAGTTTATCGATGACAAGCGCCAACCTCTCGGCTATTACTTTGGCCAAAATTTTCAAGTCTGCGTTGAGCAGAGTGATGGGCCTGAAATTATCTATAAAATTCCCCTTGTTTGGGTCTTTCTTCAGCAATGTCACTGCACCTCGGCTCACGAAACCGGGAATTCTCCCGTTTTGTTGCCAGTTGCAGTAGACTGATGCCAAGAGGTCGCCAAACAAGTCTGGCATTTGACAATACAGCTCGTAGGGTAGACCATCCAATCCAGGTGACTTATCCCTCGCGCAGCCCGCCATAGCATCCCTTACTTCAGCAGCTGTGATGGGACCCTCACAACACTCTGCCTCTCCCGCCGAGAGCCGCGGCAGGCCGGTCAGGTAGGCAGTGAAGTCCATCCTGCGTTCCGACTCACCGCTCGCACCGAACAGTCGAGCAAAGTGCTGTTGAAAGGCCCCACACATCCTTTCGGGTTCGAGCAGACTACATCCCTGTTCATCGATTAGAGACCGAATGGTGGCTCTGTTACCGCGTTGCGCCTCCGCCACCCGGGCTTCTCGCGCAGCTTCGATCCCTTCGTTCCTTAAGGCACGCATTTTAGCTCTGACGACGCAACCTTCGTGTTTGGCGTTGAGGTGTTGGTCGAGGGCCATCCTCGCAGCCAAAACGTTGGTTGCGCTGCCAGTTGTAAGTGCCTCTTCTAGTTTCTTAACTAAGTCTCCCTCTACTCTATTTCGATCTATAGATAGCCAGATAGACAGATAGCCAGATAGACAGATAGCCAGATAGACAGATAGACAGATAGCCAGATAGACAGATAGCCAGATAGACAGATAGACAGATAGACAGATAGACAGATAGAGACAGACAGATAAATAGAGGCAGACAGATACATAGCCAGATAGAGACTGACAGAGACTGACAGATAGAGAAACAGAGAGACATACATACATACATACATACATACATACAGCAAAATAGATAGACAGACAGACAGATACATAGACAAACAGAAAGACAGATAGTAAGACGGACAGAAAGACAGACAGAGAGACAGACAGATAGATAAATAGACAGATGAATGAATAGACAGACGGACAGACAGACAGGCAGGCAGACAGGCAGGCAGGTAGGTAGGTAGATTAAGATATAAATATGTACATCTATTAAAACAAACTTACTGCTTCTTTGACTTCATTTCATTGTTCCAATGTTTTTGGAATGTTTTGCTTAGTGTGTGGCTTTCATTCTTTGGCAAAAGCTTTGGGATGTCTGATTCCTGAAGTGTTCTGCGGTAAGCTGCTTTCACAACACTACAATAAGGAAGGTGTTTGTTATATGTAATAATATGTAATAACAGTTTATGATATCTAGGGATAAGGTCACATATTTTGGAGAAAGGGAACAGTTGCTGTGACTGTCGACTGTTCTTGATTAGTACTTATTTTGTCACTCACCACAATATCAAAAGCTGATTTAAATAGAATCTGCATACAAAATGTTAAAGAATACAACTAAATACTCTGCTGTGCATGTGCACTAAGTTTTAACATTCTAGCTCACTTCTGCTGTTTACAGCAGTGCTTGGAAGGAAGGTGTGTAGCTTGTGATCATTGCATTGACTGTGACAGAGAAAGATGTCATGGTGATACCTGCTCAGAGGCCTGTGCTAAGTTGCAGAAAGTGTATGGAGAGGAGTGTGAGTCACACAAATGTATGAGTGGTTCAGACATTTCCAAGATGGCCAAAAAAAAATGTCAATATTGATGAGCATTCTGGGAGACCTGCAACCAGCAGAACTGAGAAAAACATCACAGATGTGCATGCAGCCATAAGGGGAAATCACCATCCATGAGTTATCAGATGATGTGCAGATTAGTTACGATTCAATTCAGCCCATCATCACTGAAGATTTGATATGAGATGCATGTCTGCCAAGTTTGTGCCAAAACTGCTTTCAGATGGCCAAAAAGATCTTGAATTTCAATTGCACGAAATCTTGATTGTGTTAAGGACAATGAAATTTTTTTTAAACTTTGCATTGGCCTCTGGGCAGGTATCACCAAACTTTTGGCAAAATTTGGTGCAGATTCTCTGCTCAACTTCTGTCATAGTCAATGCAACGATCACACACTACACAGCTTCCTTCCAAACACTGCTGTAAACAGCGGGAGTAAGCCAGAACATTAAGACTTAGTGCGCATACACAACAGAGTTCAAGGTCAATCTGTGCCTAGCAGCTTCATTCTGCATGCTTTAGCTTCGTTACTATGGCAACAGTCTGGGTACTTATTGATCAGACCATGTATGTATCTATATATATATATATATATATATATATATATATACACACACACACATGCAAGTGTGTGGTGTGTGTCACATTTATTCATGTTGACATGAAGTTGAAGGTATATACCCCCAAAATTTTCAATAGCATAGTGTGAGTATCCAACTAGCAGCACACTTTTGAAATTTATTAAAATGTATAAGAATGAGTGTATACAAAGACTGATAGAAAACAGTACTAGCACAATGTGTTAAACATTTTAACCAATCAGTGTATGCAATGAAGAGCTGTTGCTGCATAAATAAATATATTAGAAATAACAACTGATTTAAAGCACTTACCTGCTTAATGAGTTGAACATCAAATAGGATGGTAATGATAGCTGATCTTCTGTGAGTTTATCCTGAATGTAACAAATATGTTAGAAGAATGATGAGGTCTTAAAATTAGAGTTGACAATATAGAAAAATGATGGGGTTTCACTGACATATTACTTAAAATGAACAATCTGGATAAAATTCAGTATCAGTTTTAGTGAGTGACAGAGAGAGGGAAAAATAGATGACACCGAGAAAGGAGTAAATGAAGGGAATGGGAGAATGTGAAGATGGTCAAACGAAAGAGAAAATCAGACAACTGGCCTGATAGGTGTAATCATTATTTTAAGATCCTGTCAATGGTACTGAATTATATATCCAGGGCAAGTCTTCAAATCTCTATGGCTCAAGTACCTGGCAGTAAGTAGACTTCAGAACAATATTTGCTTTATAGCATGCAGACAAGCATTGTGGAACTAGTGAGTACTTTGTTAGTTTTTCATACTGAAAGTTACTTGTGATAATTCAGCTTCTAATCTAGGGTCAATTTATCTATCAACCATTAAATGTTGTGAAAATCATATTCAAAAAAATGATTACATTAAGTAATATAAGTTGGGAGGGACAGCCGCTACATTCCTTTCCTTTTCACTGTATTGAATGCTTTAGTCAGGTTAATGGTCTGATAAAGATAATCAGCATTTTAAGATCCTGTCATTGGTACTGAATTACATGCAACCCTTTGTTTTGCTCTAGGTACTTCTTTGGAGCTGTCCGAGAACAAACACTATGTCTGTGGTGCACCTGTTGGCTCTGAAGCTACACTGGCTCTCTGGAAAGTGTTCTTCAGTGATGGTGGGTGCCAGTCTGTTCAGCAGAATCCTTGCAAGGATTTTTTCTTGTGATGGTGAGCAGAGTAATCTCCCAGAAATTAGAGCAGTCTGACTTTTCTTCTTTCTATTGTGATGATAATTGCATAGCAGAGGTTTTGTGATAGTTTGCCCTGCACCCAGCAACAGACAAAGAGCTTGTAGATATTTTCTATGTAATGCTGGCCCCACTCATCTTTCCAAATCTCTGGTGGCATTCCACTAACTCTGACTGCTTTGCCACTATTCAGCTGCTCTATGGCTTTGGCCATCTCTTCAATGGTGAGTGACTCATCCAGTTCCACTTTTACTGGTTGTTGAGAAATACAAGGAATTGTTGATTCTTGGACAGTGCAGTTAGCACTGAAGAGGACCATGACAACTAGTGTCACACTATCAACCGTGCTGTCTTCTTCAAAAGCATCAGCAGGATCATTCTGAAGGACAAAAAGTGCAGGAGGAAGAGCTGCAACACTGTGTCATCAAATCCTGACCAAACCTTCAACAGCAGCCACTGCTATTATGCCTACCTGTGAGCTACAAGTGTGCCTGCAGTCTTCTGAATTTTCATTCATGAGGCCAAGTTGAGTTTTAATGCTACAACAGCAACTTTAGAGGCATCAAAAACGTGAACTTAGCTGTAAAAATTGTACCAAAAGCAAACTTACCTGTGGGCGGTCAGTGGGCCCTGACCATGAAGTGAGTAGCAATTGTAAGAGGTTTAAACCATATGAGATGTAGAAAAGAACAAAAATTGTGAGATTGTCTTCTTGCTCCTATAAAGAAAAACAATTGGAAGAAGAGGATAAAATGAAGGATTAGGCAACTTGAAATATACCACAATAAAGTAACAGTAAATACACGTAGAAGTACAACTCTTAACAAATTTCATGAGATGTTGGTCAACCAGCAGAAAGACCTGGCACTTTGTTAGCAATTGCTAAGTAGTATCACTTCTGATAATTGCTAAGTTGAGAGCTTGGTTGGATCAATTTTTCGAGTTAAAATCGGGTGATTTCTACCAACGAGGTATTGAAAATCTTGTTGAACGTTGGGAAGAAGTGGTAAACAACAAGGGTGAATAAACATAATTAAGGGATCAGCAACATAATTGGTGAAGCAACTGTTGCTGATCCCTTAATTATGTTTATATATATCTTAAAAAATAGAGCTCAAAATCGATGTATTGAAGATACTTTATTGCAGCAACAATTATGATAGCAGAAACAACAATAAGCCAAACCTATGCACATTTCAATAGAGTATCCAGGATAAATAAACCACATCAAGACTGTTAACAGATACTATATATTTTATAAAATCTTGTTTTATAAAAAAACATATATTTAATATATATATATATATATATATATATATAAGGTGATATAAAAAAAGTTCCTGGACTGGTCTTGTAGCATGCCAACAGATGGTAACATATGATTTTGAGTGCAGTGAGAGCTAGCAGTGGCCTCTCTGAAGCAGTGAGCTGCGTATTACATATGCACCCACCCTATTATTCAGATTTGGTACTTGTAGACTTTTATCTCTTCCCCAAGATGAAAATGCAGCTCAAAGGTTGCTGTTTTAACACCAGTGTCGAGATCAAGAGGGAATTGCTGAAGGTTCTCAACTCACTTGCAGAAAATGACTTCCAAGCTGGATTCCAAAAGTGGCAGGAAAGCTAGGACCAGTGTCTTGCTGCACAAGGAGACTATTTTGAAGATGATGTTAAAAGTTATGTAAATAAGTTCTTTTTTATTAAACATAACTAATCTGGGAACTTTTTGATACCACCTGATATGTAAATATAAGCAGTGGCCTAGTGGTTAGGGTGTTGGGCTCACAATCATAAGGTTATGGATTCAATCCCAGAGTCATGCAGTGCATTGTGTCCTTTAGCCAGGCACTTCATTTCACATTACTCTCCAGTCAAGTGCTAGTACAGATCTCTCCCTTTCTCTCACTCCCTCCCTCTTTCTCTCTCTCTCTAGTTGTCACATCCTTCATATTCACGGGATCAAGAATGTGGAGGTGGTTTGAAAGTGTGTCTATGTCTGCTCACACCAACACAGGTACCACAAACAATTAATTAAGGCACAGTACATACTACCAGGTCATATGTCACTTCACTGATGATATATCTGAATAATACTAATTTGATGTATTATTTCATGTAATAAATACTAATACTCTAACGATAAACCTCTTGCAAGTCAATGATCAAACAGTTGTAGAATTATGCAATAAAGTAATAAAATGAATTGTGTACTTCATTCTTCTTAATATAAATATCCAGACTTTCTACTCACATGATAAGTTTCATCAAAATCAATAAAACAATGTAGGAGGAGTTAGCTAATGACTCCACAAACACACCCACCGACAAATATATATAAACACACTCACATACACACATATACACACACACACTTACTTAGAACACTTTATTACTATATTTGGTTGCCCTATTTATATATGTATACATACGAAGGGATGCTGAAGAGTTCCTGGCTCTAAGGGTATTGTGAAAGGCCTGGTTCAAGGCCCAACCTTCTGAGTTCTTTTGCAGGGCTTAGAAAAACTGAAGGACTACTGCAATAATTGTGTGAATCTGAGAGGGGAATATATTGAATAAAACCATAATCAACTGATCCTCCTGTATTTTCTTTTACTCAAAGCCAAGAACTTTTCAGTACCGCTTCATAAATATACATACACAAGCACGTGTATAACATGTGACTATGGTTTGCTGATAAATAGTACATGGAAACTAGGTTCCCAGTTGTATCCACTTTACCATATCTAGAAGTTATACATCAAGTGTAGATGTAATTCACTGTAGCATTTAACAAATATATGTTTGTTTATTAGTATGAATGTATATAATGCAGAGAAGGAAAGAGATGGAAGCAGAAACAGAAAGGAAATGAGGGTATGACAAAGAAAGCAAATGAAAAGTGATTAATTATTACAAACCTTTAAAATAATCTTTGTGCAAAATGGAATGATGCCAACTAAAACTTGTAACAACCAGAAAAGGAAGATAGGGTATGAGGACCATATTCCTTTTTTCCTTTCATATACAGACACAACAGCAACAAGAAGCTGAAAAGACAAAATAACAATGTCAGTACAGAGTTTATAGTTAGTCTAACAAAAAGATTGGTCTACCAGCTAACTCACACCAAAACCCAGTTTACATAAATAGCAGACACCAAGATGTTTGTACACCTGGGAATCATCATTAGTGTGTGTATGCATGTATGATCATCATATTATCATTGAGTAATGTTCATTTTCCAATGCGTGCCTGGGTCACACAAAATTTGCTGGGGCAACCTTTCTATAGTTGGATATCCTTCTTGCCATCAAGCCTTACCCATTTCCTGACAAGGCAATATTTCCCCATGGCCAGACATGTTTTCCTTGAAAGATTGGAAACTAGCTGTAAAACTTGTATGACAATGACAGTCATTTATAATCATCATTTGACATCAAAACAAGAGCACACACACACATACATGCAACAAGCTTATCTGCCAAATCTGCTTACAAGGCTATCGTTGACCCAGGGCAATAGCAGGAGACACTTGCCATAGGTGCAGCACAGTGGGATTGAAACTGAGAAAAACCTGTTGAAAAGCAAGCTTCTTAACCATGTAGCCACACCTGCGCCTCTCTCTCTTCATATATATATACACACACACACACACTTTTATATGTTAAGCATACACAGAAACATGATAAGCTATGTACATATGTATATCATCCATCATCATCATTATCATTTAACGTCTGTTTTCCATGCTGTCATGGGTTGGACAGTTTGACTGAAGACTGGTAAGCTGGGGGGCTGCACCTGGCTCCAATCTGATCTGGCAAGGTTTGTACAGCTGAATGCCCTTCCTAATGCCAACCACTCCAAGAGTGTATATATATAAGAGAGTAAGTAGAGTAAGAGTCAGTTTCATTGGATAGATGGGAGGATGGACAGATGAATGAATAAACAGAGACATAAATTCCCTTTCTCTGATGCCTATATAAGAGATTCTAAATGTTTACAAGATTAAAGATTGTATATAAGACATACATACATAATTTAAAGCTGGTAGAAGAAAGGATAAATATAGAGCTGGGTTGCTGCTTTCCGCATTAGAGTTGGCAACTGCAATTATGTTCATAATACCAATGATACTTAGAACCACACAAAGAACCTGAAAAAACACAAAAGAGAAATCATGAAAAAAATCGTGTGTGTGTGTGTGTGTGTGTGTGTATGAGTGTGTGTGTGCATGTTTGTGTGTGTGTGTACAGGGTGCAGTGAATGAATTGTCATCTAAATTACGCAAACATGAAAATAACACTGGCATCTCATTTAAACAGATATATTTGTCAAAATTACATAAAAATATCTTGAAATACTAAAGCATAAATTTATTCAATAAAACTGTCATTGGCTTCAAAACCACGCCCTCCAGATGACTTTGGAATCTCCTACAACTCTTCTGGACAGTCTCCTTGTTTCAGTTGATGAATGCTGCCGTAATCCTTGCCTTCAGTTCAGTTTTGGAGTTTTGTTGGTCTCTCACTCAACTGCACCCCACATGTAATAATGAAGGGGGGTTTCAATATGAGGAATTAGATGGCCAGCTGTTAGTGGTGATGTGGGTACAGAAATTGTATATCAGCCATCACTGGGTTCTCCAGCTTGTGTGTCATGGTGCAGAGTCCTGTTGCCAGACATAGGGTCTTCCAGCAGCCTACCTTCTCCATGCACTTGGTGTAGGCCTCTGTGTTGAGTGTGAGGCTATGTGGGAAGATGAATGGAGGCATAACATTACCATCACTAGTGATCACTCCAAATATTAACTGGATGTTTGGTTTTTATACCTCTCAGTACATATCCTCAGACTGACACCTAAACACTCTGAAATGTTTATATTGGAGCTTCCAGCACGAATGCCAAGCAGTACAGCATGTCATTTCCAAATCTCTGGCAGGGTGAATTGCATCATGTTACTGCTTTTCTCAAAAGTGGTGCCCAACTGACCCAACTATACTGTGTAGTCAACAAAATCAAAAACAAACAATGCACGTGCATGAAATTAAAAATATAAAATGTTGACAATTTACCCATTGCATCCAGTATATCTTTTTTCTCTATTTTCTTTTATTTGTTTCAGTCATTTGACTGCAGCCATGATGGGGCATTGCCATTTTAGTCATATGAATTGACTCAGTACTTATTTTGTGTTAAAACTGGTACTTATTTTCTTATAGTCTCTTTTGTCAAACCACTAAGTTATGGGTACATAAACACACAAACGCCAGTTGTCAAGTAGTATGGGGAGGGGGACAAACACAGACACACATGTGCTTTTTATAGTAGTGCTTTGAAGGAAGGTGTGTAGCATGATTGCTGCATTGACCATGACACAGAAGGTTGTCATGGTAATACCTGCTCAGAGGTCTACACAAAGTTGCAAAAAGTGTATGGAGAGGAGTGTATGGAGAAGGAGTGTATGGAGAAGGAGTGTATGGAGAAGGAGTGTATGGAGAAGGAGTGTATGGAGAAGGAGTGTATGGAGAAGGAGTGTATGGAGAAGGAGTGTATGGAGAAGGAGTGTATGGAGAAGGAGTGTATGGAGAAGAAGTGTATGGAGAAGAAGTGTATGGAGAAGAAGTGTATGGAGAAGAAGTGTATGGAGAAGAAGTGTATGGAGAAGAAGTGTATGGAGAAGAAGTGTATGGAGAAGAAGTGTATGGAGAAGAAGTGTATGGAGAAGAAGTGTATGGAGAAGAAGTGTATGGAGAAGAAGTGTATGGAGAAGAAGTGTATGGAGAAGAAGTGTATGGAGAAGAAGTGTATGGAGAAGAAGTGTATGGAGAAGAAGTGTATGGAGAAGAAGTGTATGGAGAAGAAGTGTATGGAGAAGAAGTGTATGGAGAAGCAGTGTATGGAGAGCAGTGTATGGAGAGCAGTGTATGGAGAGCAGTGTATGGAGAGCAGTGTATGGAGAGCAGTGTATGGAGAGCAGTGTATGGAGAGCAGTGTATGGAGAGCAGTGTATGGAGAGCAGTGTATGGAGAGCAGTGTATGGAGAGCAGTGTATGGAGAGCAGTGTATGGAGAGCAGTGTATGGAGAGCAGTGTATGGAGAGCAGTGTATGGAGAGCAGTGTATGGAGAGCAGTGTATGGAGAGCAGTGTATGGAGAGCAGTGTATGGAGAGCAGTGTATGGAGAGCAGTGTATGGAGAGCAGTGTATGGAGAGCAGTGTATGGAGAGCAGTGTATGGAGAGCAGTGTATGGAGAGCAGTGTATGGAGAGCAGTGTATGGAGAGCAGTGTATGGAGAGCAGTGTATGGAGAGCAGTGTATGGAGAGCAGTGTATGGAGAGGAGTGTATGGAGAGCAGTGTATGGAGAGGAGTGTATGGAGAGGAGTGTATGGAGAGGGGTGTATGGAGAGGGGTGTATGGAGAGGGGTGTATGGAGAGGGGTGTATGGAGAGGGGTGTATGGAGAGGGGTGTATGGAGAGGGGTGTATGGAGAGGGGTGTATGGAGAGGGGTGTATGGAGAGGGGTGTATGGAGAGGGGTGTATGGAGAGGGGTGTATGGAGAGGGGTGTATGGAGAGGGGTGTATGGAGAGGGGTGTATGGAGAGGGGTGTATGGAGAGGGGTGTATGGAGAGGGGTGTATGGAGAGGAGTGTATGGAGAGGAGTGTATGGAGAGGAGTGTATGGAGAGGAGTGTATGAAGAGGAATGTATGGGTCACACACAAGTGTATGAGTGGTTCCGACGTTCCAAGATGGCCAAAAAATGTCGATATTGACGAACCGAACATTCTAGGAGACCTGCAACCAGCAGAACTGAGAAAATCATTGCAGATATATGCGCAGCTGTGAGGGGAAATTGTCAAATCACCATCCGTAAGTTATCAGAGGATGTGCAGATTGGTTATGGTTCAGTGCAGTTCATTATCATTAGATTTGGGTATGAGATGCGTGTCTGCCAAGTTTATGCCAAAACTGCTTTCAGCTGACCAAAAGGATACTCAGGTTTCAGTTGTACAAGATTTCCTTGATTGTGTTGAGAACAATGAAAACATTTTGAAAACTTTGCATAGGGCTCTGAGCAGGTATCTCTAAGCTTTTGACAAGATTTGATGCAGATTCTCTGCTCAACTTTCTCTGTCATGGTTAATGTGACAATCGCATGCTACACACCGTCATTCCAAGCACTGCTTTAAACAGCGGGAGTCAGAACATTAAAACTTAGTGAGCATGCACAGCAGAGTTCAAGATCAATCTGTGCCAGGCAGCTTCACTCTGCATGCTTTAGATTCATTACTATAGCAACAGACCATCCAAGTATTTATTGATTAGACCACATATATACACAGACATATGTACTTATATATACATATACAGAGAGAGAGAGAGAAAGAGGGATAGAGAGAGAAACAGATATATATATATTATAGAGACAGACAGACAGATTGATAGATAGACATACAGTCAGATTGACAGACAGATTGGTATTTTTCAGGTTAAATTTAGATACATACAACAAAAATTCTTTCCTATGTTTTACTTTTTACTTTCCTAAGATCATAGAGATCTATGCAGTTTGCCCTTTTATTCCGCTAACAATGAGATTAATTGGATACTCTCTTTGAATTAGAATATTTTTCAATTCTACAACTCTACAGAAGTTAGTGTTTCATAGAATTCTTGAAAATGCTTAAATTGTTTCAGCTTCAAAGCTGTGGTCATACTGGAGCACCACTGTTGCCCCAGTAATTGTGCAAACCTTTATTGCTAAGTTAATCAGTTCATTCATTTTTATATTGTTAGAATGGGAGAATGAGAAAAAAAATTACTGGATTGAATCTGTGGTTTTATAATAGATATCTGTTTCTGTTCTTCTACACACTTTCATAATTAAAATGTTTTGAAATGACTGGTTAAATTTCTGGTTCAATTCCATTGTGAACAGTTATTGTTGTTTATATTACTTATTAGATTCTTAAATTTTATAAGTGTATTTTGATCTTCCTGCCATAGAATTAAACAGTCTTCTAAGTATCTTTTCCAATTTCCTTTTAAATAGTTGTAAAATATGTTTTTAAATATTTGAGATTTTTCATAAATTATCCTCTCATAGTAACTCATTAATAAGTTGGCATATGTGGGGGAAACTTTGGTTCCCATCACAGACCATGTTAGTTGAGTGTATGCTAAGTCATTTGAATATGAAATGATCATTTTGTAATATGAATCTCAGACCACCCTAAAGCCAGCACACTTCAACAAGTTCTTGTCTTTGAGTTGAGTTATCTACCTGAACCCATTCACAAAAGGCTAACAAGCTCTTTCAAGTGCTTAAAGCTGCAGTGCAAGTAATGACAGGCAAGTGAGCAGACACATGTAAATAAATGACAGAGCAGTATTTATTTTTACTTTTACAATTACTTGTTTCAGCCAGTAGCTGTGGTTATGCTGTGTTAGATAATTTTGTATCATCATGGAAACTTGGGAGGAGAGGGACAATATAATGTTGAAACAACCATTTTTATGAAATAGTGTTTGCATGACTTTCTTAAAAATATTAAGATAAGCACTATTATAATATCAGCTTTTTTTTTCTCTTAGTCACTATGATAAAGCTACATGTCTCACACACATACTAATCTTACTTAGCCATGGTTTCTTACCTTTCTCTTCTCTATGTGGAAAGGGAGTGAAGACAAATAGCCTAATGGTTAGAATATTATGCTTATGATTGTAAGATCCAAGTTTTGCCTCCCAATTTTGAGCAGCACATTGTGTTCTTGAGCAAAACATGTCATTTCACATTACTCCAGTCTATTCAGCTGTAAATGACTTCCAGCAAAATCTGGAACATTAACCCTGTGATTAACTAGCATTCTGTTCAAGGAGAAATGTTGTAATTTCAGTTACTTATATGCAACAGAACCTGGGTTAAGTTCCTTCCTTATGATTCCTAGGGCTCATGATAGATCTTTCTGGACAAGGGTCCAAAGTGTTTTTCATATTTTCGACATTGGGCCTCACCGAGGCGATGACTACTGACCGAGACCTTTGGAAATGTGCTGTGCGTGAGAAGACCCGGCAAGCCAAGTAAGATCGTTGCCAGTGCCCCTGGACTAGTTCTTGTGCGGGTGGCACATGAGATGCACCATTTTGAGTGTGGCCGTTGCCAGTACCGCCTGACTGGCTCCCGTAGGATTTTCGAGTGAGATCGTTGCCAGTGCCCCTGGACTGGCTTGTGCGGGTGGCACATAAAAGACACCATTTCGAGCGTGGCCGTTTTCGTGCGGGTGACACGTAAAAGCACCCACTACACTCTCTGAGTGGTTGGCGTTAGGAAGGGCATCCAGCTGTAGAAACTCTGCCAAATTAGACTGGAGCCTGGTGTTGCCATCCGGTTCCACCAGTCCTCAGTCAACTCGTCCAACCCATGCTAGCATGGAAAGCGGACGTTAAACGACGATGATGATGATGATGATTTAATTGAATTTTGTTTTATTATCTTGAGTGCCTATTTCCTGCATTTGTATTTTTGTGAGGTTATCTTTGACTTGCTTCAGTCATTAGACTGTGGCCATGCTGGGGCACTGTCTTGAAGAACTTTTAGCTGAATGATTCAACCCCTGTACTTACTTGTTTTAAGTCAGATACTTATTCTATTGGTCTTTTGTCAGGCAACTAAATTATGGGGACGTAGATATACCAACACCAATTGTCAAGTGGTGGTGGGAAACAAACACGAAGACACACACACACACACATATGACAAGTTTCTTTCAGTTTCCATCTACCAAATCCACTCACAAATCTTTGGTTGGTCTGAGGCTGCAGTCTATAGAAGACACTTGCTCTAAGTGCCACACAGTGGGACTGAACCCAGAACCATAGGGCTGGAAAGCAAGTTTCTTACCACTCAGCCATGCCTTACTAAATTTTCAACTTGTCCCTACTTTCATTGTATCATATCTTTTGCAAATCCCTTTATGTTTAAATAACTTATCCAAGGCTCATGTGTTAGTAAGCCCTCTATTCAACATATATAATTAAAGTGTATCAGTCAGTCCTGGAGAATAAAAGAAGACTAATTATAATCATCATTGCCTTCTGGCTGTTATTCTATTTATACTTCTGTCTTGCTCTCCACTTATAATATCAATTTATGTTTAATCTTACTGTATTACGCTTTATTAATTTTATCTATAGTTTTAGCCTCTAATTGTGTCGTTTCTTTCTCACTCTATTTCAACATCATCATTATAGACAAAATTTCAGTCCTTCATCATTTATCATTCCCCATATTTACTTTATGAATTATTTCATACTGATATTTATTTACTCTTTTACTTGTTTCAGTCATTTGACTGCAGTCATGCTGGAGCACCGCCTTAGTCAAGAAAATCGACCCCAGGACTTATTCTTTGTAAGCCTAGTACTTATTCTATCGGTCTCTTTTTGCCGAACCGCTAAGTTACGGGGACGTAAACACACCGGCATTGGTTGTCAAGCGACGGTGGGGGGACAAACACAGACTCACAAACACACATACATATATATATACGACGGGCTTCTTTCAGTTTCCGTCTACCAAATCGACTCACAAGGCTTTGGTCGGCCCGAGGCTATAGTAGAAGACACTTGCCCAAGGTGCCACGCAGTGGAACTGAACCCGGAACCGTGTGGTTGGTAAGCAAGCTACTTACCACATTTATTTATTTATTTGCTATTTTATTTCATTTCTTTTTACACAAACTCATCAGCTGCAGGCATAGCTGTGTGGTAAGAAGCTTGCTTCCCAACTACATGGTTCAGGGTTCAGTCCCACTGTGTAGCACCTTGGGCAAGTGTTTTCTATAATAACCTTGGGCTGACCAAACCCTTGTGAATGGTTTTGGTAGATGGAAACTGAAAGAAACCTGTCGTATATATACATGTATGTATATCTATGTGTGTGTGTGTCTTTCTGTCTGTGTTTGTCCCCCCACTACCACTTGACAACCAGTGCTGGTGTGTTTGCATCCCTGTAACTTAGCAGTATGGCAAAAGAGTTCAATGGAATAAGTACTAGGCTTAAAAAATTACTATGGAGTTGATTCACTGGGCTAAAAATTCAAGGCGGTTCCCCAGCGTACCTGCAGTCTAACGACTGAAACAAACAAAAGATAGAGAAGCCAACAGTGTTTTCATCAAGTCATATTAATTTATATTTTTACTATTAACAGTAATAAACACTCATCAGCAAATAAGTATATTATCAAAATATGTAATGCATTACTCTAGTCATCGATGTGTTCTTGAATGAAGTAAAGTGCCTTTTGTAGGAATCACTGTTTTAATAAATCACATACAAACACACAGACAGACATACTGTATAGATGTCTATGATCTATACAGTATTTAACTACATTCAAAACAACTTCTCTATGCTGTTTAGAGATTAAAGAATGAAGAAAATTCTAAAAAACTAACTGTCATCAATAGTAAAAGCAACCAATGACTTTGAAAATTAACTAAGTCAAAAGTTCCCGAACTGGTTTCCAGTCCTACAGTTACTAAATGCAGAATATCAAACAGTGGCACAAGATTATATTTAACAGAAGGTTCAGAGTCCAAGTTTAAAAATGAACACACCTTTAAAATAAAATAAAATTTTACTTTTTTTCATACATATGATACATATATGTACATACATTTCACATATATATATTTTTCTAATACAAGCAAACATGTATATATGTATGTATGCAGTTACAAGCTCCAGGTAAGCATATAATGGAATGAATAACTGTGATATGTCATCTAAACATGTTATCCTCCATTTTCTATATATATGAATATATACATACATATATATTTATATATATACATGCATCAAGCTGTTAGATCAGGTTATGAAAGTTACAGAGAGGGTCATAGCCCAACTAATTAGGGAGCGAATCAATTTAGATGAGATGCAGTTTGGGTTCGTGCCAGGTAAAAGCACTACTGATGCCTTATTTCTAGTGAGACAGCTGCAGGAGAAATACCTAGCTAAGGATAAACCTCTGTACCTGGCTTTCGTTGACATGGAGAAAGCCTTTGACAGGGTCCCCCGATCCCTTATCTGGTGGTCAATGAGGAAACTTGGGATAGAAGAATGGTTAGTGAGAGCTGTGCGAGCCATGTACAGAGATGCTGCCAGTAAGGTGAGGGTGGGAAATGAGTACAGCAATGAATTCCGGGTAGAAGTAGGGGTCCACCAAGGTACCGTCCTCAGCCCCCTCTTATTTATCATAGTCCTCCAGGCAATCACAGAGGAGTTCAAGACAGGTTGCCCCTGGGAGCTCCTCTATGCTGATGACCTTGCCCTAATTGCGGAGTCACTATCAGAACTAGAGGAGAAGTTTCAGGTGTGGAAGCAAGGTCTAGAATTGAAGGGCCTTAGAGTCAACCTAGCTAAAACCAAAATCCTAATAAGTAGGAAGGTAGATAAAACACAAACCCCTTCAGGTAGATGGCCCTGCTCAGTATGTAGAAAAGGAGTAGGTAGTAACTCTATAAGATGTACCCGGTGCAAGCTATGGACACATAAGAGGTGCAGCAACATCAAAGGCAGGTTAACTAGCAAGTTAGTTTTTGTTTGTGGCAGATGTTCAGGTGCAATAAAGACTGCAAACAAACAGGAAACAACTTCTATCTCATTCCAGGGTGAAAAACTAGAGGTAGTCGATAGCTTCTGCTATCTGGGCGACCAAGTTAGTAGTGGGGGTGGGTGCGCTGAAAGTGTAGCTGCTAGAATAAGAATAGCCTGGGCAAAGTTTAGAGAGCTCTTACCCCTGCTGGCGACAAAGGGACTCTCCCTCAGAGTAAAAGGCAGACTGTATGACGCATGCGTACGAACAGCCATGCCACATGGCAGTGAAATATGGGCTGTAACTGCTGAGGACATACGTAAGCTCGCAAGGAATGAAGCCAGTATGCTCCGTTGGATGTGTAATGTCAATGTGAATACCCGTCAGAGTGTAAGTATCTTGAGAGAAAAGCTGAACATTAGAAGCATCAGTTGTGGTGTGCAAGAGAGACGATTGCGCTGGTATGGACATGTGGTGAGAATGGATGAGGATAGCTGCGTGAAAAAGTGCCACACCCTAACAGTTGAGGGAACCCGTGGAAGAGGTAGGCCCAGGAAGACCTGGGCTGAGGTGGTGAGGCAAGACCTTCGTACATTGGGCCTCACCGAGGCGATGACTACTGACCGAGACCTTTGGAAATGTGCTGTGCGTGAGAAGACCCGGCAAGCCAAGTAAGATCGTTGCCAGTGCCCCTGGACTGGCTCTTGTGCGGGTGGCACATGAGATGCACCATTTTGAGCGTGGCCATTGCCAGTACCATTTTGAGCGTGGCCGTTTTCGTGCGGGTGACACGTAAAAGCACCCACTACACTCTCTGAGTGGTTGGCGTTAGGAAGGTCATCCAGCTGTAGAAACTCTGCCAAATTAGATTGGAGCCTGGTGTTGCCATCCGGTTTCACCAGTCCTCAGTCAAATCGTCCAACCCATGCTAGCATGGAAAGCGGACGTTAAACGATGATGATGATGATGATGATATATGTTTTTATATATATACACACACATACATATACATACATATATATATATTTACAT